>NC_139703.1:11920757-11990757 GCF_964188405.1 Protomyctophum parallelum | reverse complement strand
AGCCATGTTGGAAAGACATTGGCCACTTCTTTCACAGGTGCTACCAATTATACTAATGAAAGCTATGTTCCATTCTGGTGAATCTGAGTGCTGATAATGTGCCCCTCCCCCAGCTATTCATGGCGTTTGAAGCACCGGCCGGAAGAACGTTCTACTTGTGCATTTTTCTTGATTTATTGAAACCAAATGCGGAAGTGTTAACTTGCCTAAACACGCCTGAATTGATTCATGAACGAGTGCTCTGTGTTAAACCCCAGCTGTGCGCTCTAAGCCGTTATTTTGCTCGTGCATGTACAGGCCTATACTTCGCCCGACTGCAGTTCTAGCTTTGCCCAGTATAGAGCCTACAGAGCCTTTATTAGTACCGATAAAGAAAGATAAGCAGGTGCGCTTCCTCTGGAAACTGCCTTTAGTTAATGGGTGGGTGCTCAGCTTTGAAAATAACTTAACTCACCAGTAAGACGCCTGGGGGGCGAGAAGCACAAGGATCGCGTGCACGCATCCGCCTCGTTGGCGGCAGACTGCTGGGTGAGCGCTGGTGCTTTGGCATGGGGGGTCAGATCAACATGGAATGAATTATGTACTGGCCATATAAGGAGCATGTCTTGAATGTACAGGGTTTGATGAGGTCAGATCAACATATGGAATGTCAAAACAGGTCAGTTCCTTACAGTATAAATATGGAGATCTAAGGGTGGCAGTGGGGACATTCTCTTGAGTGTACAGGGTTTGATGAGGGCCCAGGTAGGGCCGGGCCTTAATTTCCGGGCCTGTTGAGAACTCTAGTTTCTGCCGGCTGCCTGGCGCAGCTGCACTAATAACTTTGGGGCAGGCCCATCTAGAGTTGGAATGGACAGGTGGGCCTGTTAAGAACTCTAGTTTTCGCCGGCTGCCGGGCGCGGCTGCAGTAATAACTTTGGGGCAGGCCCATCTAGAGTTGGAAATTTGAATGGACAGGTATAAGTCAAAACTTAAGGGAGACATCGAAGAGGAAGGATGGATGGGGAAGGATCAACATATGGAATGTCAGAACAGGTTCTTAAATATATCCATATATGGAGATCTAAGGGTTTGAGGTTTGAGGTCAAATGTAGAGTTGCTGGCCAATACCCAATAGTGATGACATCAGGGATCTCCATACAGTATGGGCTTAACTGCGACAGCAAGTCGCATTTACTATGACATCAGGGTCTCCACATCTCCATCCCTGATGATGTCACATGAGACCTGGCACCATTTATGGTGTCCGACACACTAACTGACGGGAAATGCTTGATTCCATAGTTAACAATAAACCAAGTGGAAAAAGCGGCACTCCAAAATAAAGGATGCGAGACTACTTGGGCAGTAGCCTTCTTCAGAGCAGAAAAGGTTCCTTCATTAGTACCATTGGTAACACCTGTGCAGGAAGTAAGAAGTGACCCGAATTCTTTCCAACATGGCTGCTGTGCATAGATCCTACTGAGTCCCAAGCTCCTGCTTGGGACTCATTCAAACGGGACAACATTTTGGTCCCGTTTTAGTCTTTTGTATGGTCCGGCCGGGGGATTGAACCCCGACCTCCCAAACTCATGACGGATGCTCTTAACAAAGGCCACTGGGAAAAAAAGGGAAAAAAAGAGTCAAACTCCTGTGCAGTAAATCTGCTGTCCTGGCCACCGCAGCGCAGACTGTGTGACATGTGTTTCTGCTTAAGGGAGGTCTCACTCCCTTCACACTGTGTGTGATTACATCAAGATTAAAGAGCCTCCCTCGGCCACATCCTTACATGTTTGTATTACATGGTTTGAGAGAACCAACATTTTTAACCTGAGTGATTTAAAAAATGTATTGACCTTTATTTATGCAGGGAAGACCTCTGACAGCAAGCTCCTTTTTTCAAGGATGCCCTGAGTAGGCTACAACATGATCACAAAAAATAAATTAAATAAAGTGCAATATAATGAACACACAAAAAAGTTACCTAAGGGCTACACAAAGCAGGTGTCTTATGCACATAGTCTTATGTTATCAAGTACCAATTTATCCAGTTTGGCAGTTTCAGGGAGTCCTTCCATGTGTTTGTTAATTCATGAAAGGTTTAGCATTTTTGGGAATAATTAAAAATGGGTCCCGACTCAGTGTTTGGGAACGAGTGCTTTAATCAGTGTTGGGCAAGTTACTTTGAAAGCGTAGCTTGTAAAGCTACAAGTAGCTCACCATGGCAGTAGCTTGATCAAGCTACATAGCTACCCCTGGAGAGATGTAGCTTGTAAAGCTACAGCTACATGGAAAAAGTAGCTCAAAGTAGCTCAGCTACTTTTTATTTTTCAGCGTTAAATTGAGAATGTACATGCGGGAGACCCCTCCTCCCCTCTGGGAGACCCCTCCCACCCTGCTCCCCTCTGGGAGACCCCTCCCACCCTGCTCCCCTCGGGGAGACCCCTCCTCCCCCTGCTCCCCTCTGGGAGACCCCTCCTCCCCCTGCTCCCCTCTGGGAGACCCCTCCTCCCCCTGCTCCCCTCTGGGAGACCCCTCCTCCCCCTGCTCCCCTCTGGGAGACCCCTCCTCCCCCTGCTCCCCTCTGGGAGACCCCCCCACCCTGCTCCCCTCTGGGAGACCCCCCCACCCTGCTCCCCTCTGGGAGACCCCTCCTCCCCCTGCTTCCCTCTGGGAGACCCCCCTACCCTGCTCCCCTCTGGGAGACCCCCCCACCCTGCTCCCCTCTGGGAGACCCCCCCACCCTGCTCCCCTCTGGGAGACCCCTCCTCCCCCTGCTCCCCTCTGGGAGACCCCTCCTCCCCTCTAGGAGACCCCTGCTCCCCCCTGGGAGACCCCTCCCACCCTGTGATACCAGGGCCAATCAGAGGCCAATTAGAGGCAGCTGTCAAGTGCTGATATGCCCTCAAAGCAATCAGAAAAAGGAACAGTCCTTGATTTTTCAAAGGGGGTTCTAGTACAAGAATTAACACAGCAACCAATGGTCAAAATTAATATATTTCTTTCATGTTATTGCCCAAAATTGTAGCTTGTAACTTGAGTAGCTAAGCTACAAAAATGACCCAAAAGGTAGCTGAGCTACTTGACGAGGTACACAAATATGAATGTAGCTAAAATACCACAAGCTACAGCAAAATGTAGCTCAGCTACGTAGCTCAGCTACATGTAGCTTAATACTCCCCAACACTGGCTTTAATGGATTTGTTAAACTAGACCTGTACCCGGGCACCGGCCTATACTTGGAACGATGGAAGTCGGGAACAGTAAAGATCGGGAATGCATACCCTATAGTATAAAATACCTGTTATACCCGTTTTACCCGTGTCTGGGCGGTTGTGGAAAGTCCTTGTGAGAATACTGAAGAGTGTAAACTGTGAGAAGTGGACTAATTAATCAAATGGCAGGTGTGGGGGATCAATTGGCTCATGGCAATCAATTAGATATACCGTCTGGTAGAGAGAGGCCTATAAGCCGGTTTTGTGCACCGATATCAGTTCTTACAAGTGTTAGTGAGAATCACCTTCAAAATGCCCTGCCATGGAGAAGAACTGGAGACTCAAAATGAGTTCAATGCTTCCTCTGTCCCATATGGGACGTTTGTATATCATTGCACGTTCCAGGGGATAAAAGCTTTATTTTCAAGGTCATGAAAGCAAGATGTTTGGCAAATATGAACCGCTGTGAGTGCAGCGCAGTCTGAAACATTTGGTCCCAAAGCAGACCAAAGCACTTTCAGAGATAATGAAGAGCAGAGCGCAGTGAACATAACTCACACACACCTCATTGTGTGTTCCACAAACGCGCGCACACACACACACACACACACACACACACACACACACACACACACACACACACACACACACACACACACACACACACACACACACACACACACACACACACACACACACACACACACTCACACACACTCATACTCACACTCACACTCACACTCACACTCACACTCACACACACACACCCTCATCTGCTCAGACAGTTCCCATGGGATTAGTAATGTATGTATTAGTTACGTAAATATCGATGGTGCCCAAGGGCGTGTGTGCGTGTGTGTGCGAGCGTGCATCAGTAAGTAAGTAAGTAAGTAATATAAAAATATTCTGTTAGTCAGGAACGGTAAAGGTTACAACAACAAAATGACAATTATTACAAAAATGTAATACAGTTATATTTGGAGGCTGGAGCTGATGGCTCCACTATTCACATGCTAAAACAGAGAGCATGATGCAGAACCTTTGACAGACCGGTCAGTAGAATTACAGTTAATTCTATTGACCGGAAGTGACAGTATGGTAGTTTCTCTCACCTACTGTATTAATTCAAAAATAAAAGAAAAGTGGAATTTACACAAATCATATCAAATCAAATGAAATCAAACCTTATTTAATGAGCAGGTATAGAACCACCTTTGTTTCAGTGAGTATTATTGTTTACTAGTGTGTAGACATCATAAACCTGGTCAATGAGGAAATACACTGGCATAGCGTTAACCAGAATGTTATAATGGACCAGAGGAGGCAAATCTTTGCCAGCACCAGCACATGGGGCCAGCATTGTGCCATTGTAGTAGCAGAGACCCAGTATTTTTTGCTCATTTTATTTTGACCTTTGATTCTCACTCCATAGCTGTGCAGCAGTAGGCTGATGTTTGTGTAGCCTGTCACTCACGCAGCCCATGGGAGAGAGATGGGGCCAGTGTGAAGCATGTTTGTTAATGTTGCCTATTTCTAACCATAAGATGTTTTCAGATATATATTTAAAACGAGTAATACACCTAATACACCGTCTTGAAAGAGACTCAAAGCGGGGTATCCCTGTAATCAAAATCAGGTGTGTCAGGGCCAGAGGATCTCTCTCTCTCTCTCTCTCTCTCTCTCCCTCTCTCTCTCTCTCTCTCTCTCTCTCCATGTCTCCACCTCCCTCCCTCCATTCAGACTGGTATCTCTCTCTCTCTCTCTCTCTCTCTCTCTCTCTCTGTCTCTACCTCCCTCCCTCCATTCAGACTGGTATTTTGGTGCTCTCTCATGTCCAGATCCAGGCATAGCTGTGTCATACCTCATTACACTCATCTCCTCTCCCCAGATATCACCTCCTCCCCTCTCAAGGTTTTCTCTTCTGTGATCCTCAGATCATACTAAAGTATGATATCATTATTATGATCCTATGATATAGGGTACTGCTGAGCTAACCAGATGTACAGTATGGAGGATGGAGATGACTGGACACACTGGAGGAAGATATATAGAGCAGTGATTCTCAGCCGTTTACATTTCAAGGATATTCATTACGATTTACAATGTAGGCACTCTATCTACAGCAACTTATTGTAAGCAAGGTAAACACAATTATCAAGTGCAGAGAGACGGTGTAGTCTGTAGTGCGTCAGTAGATTAGGATCACAGGTAGACCAAGAACCGAGCATCAATCTAAATAACATGCTATCTAAATTATATTTTTACCTTTGCATAAATCTACATGGTCGTCAAGGCTATAATTCAAGTGCTCAAGTTCAAGTTCTCAAACATTTGTCTGTCCCTTACATTGATATGTATTTGGCCACGGACAACATCTGAAAATGGTCAAGTGCTAAGCGTTAAGTTGGAGTCATGCTTAGAAAAACAAATGAAATACAATCAAATAGGAACACATTTTGTGCCATGTGTAAAAGTGTGACACACACCCGGGACACACTGGCATACACACACATTTAGACAGCCTTTACAACACCTTGTTTTATTTTATTTCAATGAACCATTGTGACATTGTTAGCCTATAGGGCCCCCACAGACACAGGCTTCCCCCTGTGAGAGACCTATTGGATATCCCTGCCTTATGGAGTCTCAGGGAAGAGATGAGCGGGACAATGGCCAGGAGGATGCTATTCCTTCTGGCCAGCGTCCGTTTCCACCCAGTTCGGAATGTCGGGCTATGAGGGAGTACGCTGTTTAAGAAGCGGCAGTGGTCTGCACAGGACTATTCTGTAACTCATGGGTGTGGTGTTGTTGTGCAGCCATGCATGATAGCAACATGGAATGCATGCATGGCTTCACTACAACACCGCCTTCTGGGTCTGAGTCTCTGTATGACACATCTGGTCAGTGCTGAGTAGAAAATCCCTGTCACTCTCTGATAAGGAAGAAATACTGCAGATGTTACATCACTTTTATTAGAGGACGTAACATCTTCCTCTTCCTGCCTCTTTTTATTTGCAGGTTGAACGTGCTGTTTCAATTCTTTCACCTTCCTGAGCTCTCATCATCAGCTTCCTCTCCACACTTTGATTTGCTGGGAGGTTTTCGGCACAGTCTTGGTGGAAACTGAACAGGATAATGGAACTGGGACAAATAAGGCCATTGTCTGTCGCCTGCCAGCCATTGTTCTCTGCTGCAGGATAATCTATATCTTGCTTAAGACATTGGTTCCAGATGTATGCTTGGCTACGCGCCGCTTCTCATTTGTATCTCGTAGGGAGTGAAGCTCACCTCCAACGATGCGCTGCCTGGGCCCTCTCTGTAGCGATCTGCGGTCGAGAGTGGGGCTGTTCCCATACCAGGTGCAGGAGATACAGCTCGGCATGATGCTGTCGTAGAGCGCCCTGAGGATGCGGTGGCTCAGACTGAATTTATTCAACTGTCTGAGACATGCATTGAGACAGGCATTGTTAGGCGTTGCTATAATCATTGTGTGCGTGGCCAATTTGACGTCCTCAGCTTTGTGTAAGCAGAAGAACTTGAAGTCACTGACCTTCTCCACTGCAGCCGCGGTGATGTACATGGGGTGCACTCTTGTCGACCAACTGCAGTCCAAGATTAGATCCTCAGGGCTTCATTTTGCGTGTCTTAAGTACCAGGTCTTATTCCCTAACTTGAGTAAACTAAAGACCTGGAGGCGTGATCAATGCCATTTGGCTATTCTGAGTGGCCAAAGAGCATTGATCACGCCTCCAGGTCTTTAGTTTACTCAAGTTAGGGAATAAGACCTGGTACTTAAAGGGTAAGACCACTTTTTTTGAGGTTTGGGTTGTGTAGTTACTTTGCCATGATGCAACTCCAAATGTGGACAAGAAATAAAACATAACTGCTCCAGTGATTAGAAATTGATAATTCAAAATATGCTCCTCATTGACTTACATTGTAGCTAAAACAGCTCTCAAAGTCACTCTTTTAGTACGTAAACAAACACAAACAATGTTGATTCAGACAATATAGAGCATCACCAAAACTCATGTGGTTTTATTTTTTCATAAAAATGTTATCTTCCTGTTGATTTGTCCATTTTATTGGGAAGAAAACCCGGACTGGATCCGTGGATCCGGATCCAGATCTTCAAATAGTAAAATCAACAGGAATCTAACATTTTTATGAAAAAATAAAACCACATGAGTTTTGGTGATGCTCTATATTGTCTGAATCAACTTTGTTTGTGTTTGTTTACGTACCAAAAGAGTGACTTTGAGAGCTGTTTTAGCTACAATGTAAGTCAATGAGGAGCATATTTTGAATTATCAATTTCTAATCACTGGAGCAGTATTTTTGTATTTCTTGTCCACATTTGGAGTTGCATCATGGCAAAGTAACTACACAACCCAAACCTCAAAAAAAGTGGTCTTAGGTACTTAAGACACGCAAAATACAGCCCTCAGTCTCCTTTATGTTAAGTGCCAGGTTTTTCTCATCACACACCATTCTGTCAGGTGCCAGTCCAGCCCCTAGGCCTAGGAGTATGTGCAATGACTAATATCACCCTCCCCACCTGGCTTACCTCCGCGCAACAAGGGCCAATTGTGTTCGCATAGATGCCCGACAAATTTGGATGCACCACGATGGACTCAAACCCACAACCTCAATTGGTGGATGAAAATGTTTGTGTGTACAGGGTTTGTATAAAAGACAGGGCACAGCACACACAGCCCTGAGGGCAGTGTTGATGATCAGTGCATCTGATGCCATGCTGCTCATTCTCAGAACCTGGCAACGGCCCGACAGGATGTCCATGCAGCACATGGCTGGGTGCAGGCCCAGATTGATCTCTGGGCTTAGTGTCAAGCTTGGCAGGAGCTACTGTGTTGAATGCCAACTGTAGCCAACATAACAAACAGCATAGTACAGTATGTAGACAGCTGTTCTGTTTCTCACCTCAATGGTGGATCTATTTGGTCGGTATGCAAATTGCCATGGGTCCTGTGTGAGCACATGCAGTCCCTCAACCTTTACTGACATTTGAGGATGAGGGTGACAGGTCTCCATTCATTCTGGCAGTGTTTAAGTCAAAAGGAACACACACATACATACACGCACGCACGTCTTTACCCTATATGTGTGGGCCACGAATGCTTTCAGAAATGTTTGAGAACAAAACTGCATTATAGGAATTTAACAATTAATTAAAGCTTGGAACATTCTACTTTACCTGCCAGAAATATTGAACCTCAAAAATTAGGAATTCTTGATTGAACTGGGTGTGCCCTGTGACACAACACAACACAACACAACACAACACAGGCATGTTCAAACGCTGGCAGAACACATCAGGCCAAATTAACAGGCCAAGATGAACAGTTTGAAATTATTCAAACCAGAGCAATGCTGACGAGAAGGGATGCTGTCTTCTTGCGTGCGTGCGTGTGTGCGTGCGCGCATGTGTGGTTTTTTACATCAAATGTCCAATTGTGTACAGAAATAAGTTGATTATACTGCAGTTTCATACAGTAGGGTTATGGTGAAAGTTAAGGTCAGATCAGTTATGGTTAAAGCTATATTCAGTGATTTCACGTAATTCAAATATCACTTATTTTTTTGTTTTGTTGTGATAATCCTCCCTACTATAGAGTGTGCTGACCATATAAGGAGTTCCTCCCTGTCCCCAGTTAACCGCTGGGGGTCAAAAAACGTTAGGCTTCATTTTTGGCTAGGTGGGCCTTGATGCATGTGCTGTTCGCCTGTTGCGTGCCCCCCCCCACTTCATTGAGTGCATGTGCACATCTTGTTACCGGGGCGGACCGGGGATTTCCAAATCACCCAAATCACTGAATGCTCCTTTAAAGTTATGGTTAAGAGTTAAGTATAGATCAGTTGTGGTTATAGTTATGTAAGATGTAAGGTCATGTATGCATCTGTTATCTGCAGTCTCTCTTAGGGAATATAGACTGTGCCTGTAATTTTATTTATTTTATCTAGCCTATATATAGCCTTAGGGAATATAGGCTGTGCCTCTAATTTTATTTATTTTATCTAGACTATGTATAGCCTTAGGGAATATAGGCTCTGCCTGTAATCAAATTATTAACAATTAAATGACCTTAACCATATTTCTGTTGTCCTTATCTTAATTTCATAGGCTCAACATTCTTGTCTATCAATGGTAAAACTTGTATTATCTAATTAAATTGAGTTTTACTTAAAAGTAATCCAAAAGTAACTGAAAGTAACTTGTAGTTACTTTTTAAATGGAGTAAACGGGATTACGTTACTGACTACATTTTTTTAGCAAGTAACTTGTAACTGTAGGGGATTCCTTTTTAAAAGTAACCCTCCCAACCCTGGTGATCCTTCCTCTTCACATGCATTTAATTCTGATGTAGTGATCTGGCCAGAGATCAGTCAGCAGCACAAAACAGCTATTGTTTAATTTAAATACTGTTTCTAATCACAGCTCTTCTCTCTAAAACAATGCCAACTGCATATGGTCAAGTTTATCTAAACTAATTTTTGTATGTTTTTTGTGTGGAACGTTTAAGTTAGTGGCAAGAGTGTATAGGGAAATGTTTCAAAAATAGCACAAAAATAGAAAAAAGTGAAATGCTGATCTACAGGCTCAGTGGCTCACGACATGTCACATCATCTTCATCTATTCTGAATGACACAAAGTATAGGGCCTTCATTTACATGAAAAGGTTGTAACAATGTGAAATAGTCAGAGGCGAACGACAACAACCCCAATTATTTGCAGAGCTTGGGACTAGGGTTCACTCACTTAAACAATATTACACGAGAGGGTTAGGTGTTCTTTATCGTCATGAATGCACGCCTGCGATGCTTCAGGAACTCCGAAAGGCAGAGCAGAAGTGCATTAATGACCAGCGTCGTAACTAGACACCAGTAGGCCCCGACTCATGGTCAGCGGGTGCACCCGACAGCTGTTTTTTTAGAAAGCCGTTTCAACCAAATCAGATCGATTGCTTCCTCAAAACGACCTGGATGATGGAATGGATGATGTATAAAGTGTCTCTGTTTTTATTAACCTTTACCATTCTTCTTTGGGCTAAGTTCCATCTGGGTCCTCTGTTTCTATCTGACTGTTTCAGTCACTCTCTCACTGAATCCATAATGCTTCTTTTTGGCCTTCCTCTTCTCTTGATGTTTCATGATTTCTATATAATCAATGTGTTTTGACCCTAAACCGTTCAATGCGTTATAGCAATATTTAAGGTTGACAGGGAGTAAGTGTAAAGATCTCAGAACTTTCTTGTTTTTCAAGGACTTGAACAACAGTGTTCTGAATCAACTGCAGATGTAGGAATATTTTTTTAGGGAGACCTGTAAAGACACTGTTAAAGGTTTTTCCTAATCTTGCTGAGACATAAATCTTAATCCTTGATATTCTTAAAGTGAAATTCTGGTCTGAGTCCATGGCTACTCAAAGATTTTTGGCTTGAGTTGTTTTTACCTTTGTTGAATTACCAAGTTGAATTACACATTGAGTGTGTGTGTGTGTGTGTGTGTGTGTGTGTGTGTGTGTGTGTGTGTGTGTGTGTGTGTGTGTGTGTGTTTCCATGTGGCAAGTCGCCTCTTTTGGACTTGTTTTCGTAGATACCCAAACTCAAAACTAACTTAGAAGAATGCCTGACCACCAAATGCTGGCTCAGGGGATGCGTTGGGTCTCTCTCTGCCAAGGGCAGACTTGCCATTGGGAGTTAATTATTATTTTTTCATATAGGACGATGCCTGTTGACAACGCATGTCTCTTCGTACTGTAAATCCCTGGAACATGTGACACGTTTAAAACATAAACACCAGTGTGTAATAATAAAATGCCAAATGTTTATTAATGGTCATAAAATACAGTAGAACACGAGTTCACTCAATCACCTCACGAGAACACCTAGTGTTTGAATTCTAAACACCTATATGACTGACTTTGATTGTAAAAACTAAACACGTTTATGTGTTTAAAAAGTGTTACGGGCGATTAAACATGTTTATAATCTAAACACTGTGACACGTTTTAAAAAGTGTTACAAATAAGTGTTTATAACCTTTATAACCTAAACACTTGGGTTTATTGTGTAAGTAGTGCCCATTATACCCGTTATTGACAAAGCGCACTTGGAGGCAGTGTTGCCTCCAAGCAACCCACAAATGGGTCCCACGGTTTGGGAAACAATAATCTAAATTGCATTTTAGACTCTGCATAAACCCAGAAGGTCGTTGCGGCTATAGGGGAAGAGCTACAGGCTAATATCACTGGTTTCTGTTTTATGAATGAAGGTTGTGTCATCAAGTCTTTTTGATGGCACAAACTTTTGTTCCCAAATGAAATATCTGGAGACTTTAACTACTTGTTCAGCTCTGTAATATTCCAAAATGTGTGTGCCTATCCACACACACACACACACACACACGCACGCTCACACACACACTCTCGCGCACGCACGCACACACGCATGCATGCACACACACACACACACACACACGCACACGCACACGCACACGCACACGCACACGCACACGCACACGCACACGCACACGCACACGCACACACACACACACACACACACACACACACACACACTAAAGCCTGTATAAGTGTAAGTGAAACACTATGTCAGTGGCTGAACACCAAGGCGCTGTCTGAGCCTGTAGTGTGTCCGGCAGCTTACCGCTAAGCATGTTGCAACTCCCTGACAGTTCGTTCCAAGTGATACTAAACCAAAAGATTTGCTCTCTAGCTGCATGGAGGACGGTCTGCCTTGATGTGCAGCCATGTCCAGACAGGTGTGGGCAATAAGATGACATATAACCACCCTCAGACCCGCTCTGTCTGCTTTCAGTAAAAAAAAAAACAGTAGACAACTAAAAGTAAAAGTATAAATACTAGAATGTAGATACGAATAGTTGTCCCCTATTCAAAATGTACTACAGTAGCTTGAGTAAAAAAGTATGGCATTAAAATATACTAAAAAGTAGTCCATTTCACAAGTTCAAAATGTAAACTCACTATGCGACGCATTGGGAGCTTGTAGATCTGCTATTTTAAAATAGCCGAAATATAGGGCTGGAGTGGTTAGTCTGTTTTGAAATAATAATACAAAACTACAAAGTAACTTGGTAACTAAGTTTTCAAATAATTATAGTGGATCAAAACGTAAAGTATTGAAAATTGGAAGAATGTAACTAAGTAAATATACTTAGTTACATTCCACCATTGGAAAAATATATGAAGACATCTATATATATAAGGACTCCAATGTATATTGACTACTTCTATATTTCTTCTATATAGAGATGGACAGAAATCCAGATAAGATAAATTGAATGTGATCACAGAGTTACACCATACATATACATCATGAAGAAAATAATCTGCACATGCTCTTTGTACTTTCTTTCTTCAATATAGTCTAAGACATTGTTTTATGTCTAATGTCATTAAAATGTTTCATTGCCACTTACTCCCAAAATGAAAAACAGCATCAATGTATAGTTCTGCTATTTAACATCTGGTTGGGATATGCCGTGCACGTCTTGCACATGCACAGCATTTGCTGGTATGAGAGTGACTTCTTGCTGATAAGGAGAAATGGCCTGTGGCAATGAAAGTAATGGATACCAAAAAAAGATTAGACAAAATACATGGATGTGAGTATATCAGGTATACATATGTGTCTCAAAACACAAATAAATAGGCAATTGTGAAGTCCTGCAAATTAACAAAATAATTATAGGCCTAGCAGCAATATCCAAAAAGCATCATTATATGCCACCTGACATTTTATTTTTTGCATTGCATTGCTAAAATGGCACCACAAGTGGGCTGTATAGAGTTTGTCTATGACTATGTCAGAGCCAGGACTTGAACCTGCGGCCTCCTGATTCCCAGGCAGGCTCCTGTTATTTTATTTTTTGTATTTTATTTTTGTATCAATGTTGTTACTCAAAGGGAACAGCAGACTGCATTGTGGCAGAAAGCAAGTAGATCAGTGACTTAGCACACTGGCTGCATGATCTGGAGGTTGTGGGTTCAAACCCAATTCAAGTCTTTACTTTCAAGACCAATTTCAGAAGAATAAAACAAACAAAAAAGGAGTGTGAATTCTCTGAAGCCAGTGGCTCAGTGTGTTAGAAAGCTGCCACATGATCGGGAGATGGTGAGTTCAAACCCCACTCACGTGTTTACTTTCAAGAACGATTTACAGAAGAACAAAACAAACAAAAAAGCTTTGTGGATTGTCTGTAACCAGTGGCACACTGTGTTTGAACGCTGCCACATGATCGGGAGAAGAACAAAACAAACAAAAAAGTAGGAGTGTGTGCAGTTAAGAGCCCTGGTGGATAAATCAGATAATATCCATAGAATACCTAGTAGAAGTCTGCCGGTTCAAACCCAACATAGGATGGTGCTGCATCACCGTCACCTAGAGTAGGTATGACTGTGTGCCGTTAAGTGGCCCTCCAGGCAGGAGAAGAGTAGGGGGGGGGGGGGTCAGGCAACATTTCAAAGTAAATAGTTCCAGCATGTGTCTCCACAGTAACCTGAATAATAAAAAGTGTGAATGGAGCCTAGAATGGGGTTGGTAGGTTTAAGTATGTAGGACTAGTAGCATGCCAAAGTGTGTGCTATTGCCATAGAGAATGCTTTGGGCGTTTAAGTTAAATAACTCAGAAAGTACAAAACATTTCAAAGTAAAACGTTCCAGCATGTGTCTCCACAGTAAGCTGAATAATAAAAAGTGGGAATGGAGTTTCTAGGTGAAAGTGATTTTTTGACGTGCCAAAATCTGCCATTGAGCCCCATGTTAAATGTCTCAAATTTGAAAGCACTATATTTCTAAAACTATGACACCTTTCAAAGATTCCTTTTCAGGCAAACATGTCCACCGTAAGATGAACCTAAGTAGGCTAGAATGGGGTTGGTAGGTTTAAGTATGTACTGTAGGACTAGTAGCATGCCAAAGTTTGTGCTATTGCCATAGAGAATGCATTGGGCGTTTAAGTTAAATAACTCAGAAACTACAAAACATTTCAAAGTAAAACGTTCCAGCATGTGTCTCCACAGTAAGCTGAATAATAAAAAGTGTGAATGGAGTTTCTAGGTTAAAGTGATTTTTTGACGTGCCAAAATCTGCCATTGAGCCCCATGTTAAAAGTCTCAAATTTGAAAGCACTATATTTCTAAAACTATGACACCTGTAAGAAAGGCCCTGGACAGTTCTCACACACAAGCATACGCACAGCACTCACAAGCATACACAAGCAGCACACACACGCATACACAGTGGAGAGGCCCTGATTGCCACAGGTGTTTTGGGTGCTGATCACTCAGCTATTTGACTTTGAAGTTAACTGATCAAAGACTAGCTCCTTTATGGCCTTATTGGTCAAATAGTAATTTAGCCTTGCACACTGCAATCAGAGCTAGTGATTCCAGCTTGATGTGCCACAGAGCTTAATTTTAGTTCAGTTTGGCCAACAGTAAGGACCTGTGCAGTGTGTGTCATTCTTGATATGTGAGTAGCAGTTTTTGTGGGTGTTTTGTGATTATGTGTTTAGTTAAGTCAGTATAGTGTGCTATGTGTGCTATGTTAATTGCCTGCATTTTATTTGATAGTTTCTGTACACATTAAGCCAAGTTTGCCAACAATGTGTGCGGTCGTAATGTTTGTTGACTTCTGTCAAGTTACAGTACCTTTTCTGTTAACTAATATATACTAGTATATCATATGTTGCTATGGTGTATTTATATAATTAAGTTAATTCGTTTTATGGCCAATTCAGCATGAGACATGTTCAGAGTGTTTCACACTAGGCCTATACTATACAGTGTAATTGGCAATTTAGGCATTTAGTCTGTGTTAGTCATGTTTTAAGAGCATGTATGTTTTTTGTTGCTTTATTTTCAGACCATACTGTCACTGGTCAGTGTCATACTGTATTGTCAAAGTGAAGTAAACTCAAGTCTAGAAGCAAGGTGGTGGTCCATTGTGTTTGTAGTGATCGACATTCAGGGGCGAGTGCTAATTCCAACCAGTATACAGTCCTTTCAGTAACCCTCAGCTACAAAGATTCCTTTTCAGGCAAACATGTCCACCGTAAGATGAACCTAAATAGGCTAGAATGGGGTTGGTAGGTTTAAGTATGTAGGACTAGTAGCATGCCAAAGTTTGTGCTATTGCCATAGAGAATGCATTGGGCGTTTAAGTTAAATAACTCACAAACTACAAAACATTTCAAAGTAAAAAAGTTCCAGCATGTGTCTCCACAGTAAGCTGAATAATAAAAAGTGTGAATGGAGTTTCTAGGTGAAAGTGACTTTTGACGTGCCTATAGAGCTGCCATTGAGCTCCATTGTAAATTTGAAAGCACTATATTTCTAAAACTATGAAACATTTCAAAGATTACGGGCTATAATAACCCATCTTTTTTTTTTTTTTTTTTTTTTTCAAATCCTCAAAAGATGAAAAACGGCGTGTATGCCGTACGGTATGGGCTATAGCCCATGGTCAAAAATGATGAAAAACGAGGATAATCTTTAATTTTTTCCCTCTTTTTTCAAATCCTCAAAAATGATGAAAAACGGCGTGCTATAGTATGCCGTACGGTATGGGCTGTAGCCCATGGTCAAAAATTATGAAAAACCAGGATACAAAAAATTAAAAAAACTATGGGCTATAACCCATCGTTTTTTTTTCTTCATTCTTTTCAAATCCTCAAAAATGATGAAAAACGGCGTGCTACAGTATGCCGTACGATATGGGCTATTAGACGAGCGTCTAAAAATGGGATAGACGTCTAAAAATAGACGTGTTTTAGACGTCTCTTTTTAGACGTTTTCAGACGTCTATTTTTTGACGTTTTTATCCCATTTTTAGCCGCACGTCTAATAGCCGACTATTGCTCAGTGGGATGGTCAAAAATGATGAAAAACGAGGATAATTTTTTTTTCAAAAATTCAAAAAACGATGGGCTATAACCCATAGTTTCTTTTTTTCTTATTTTTTTTCAAATCCTCAAATGATGAAAAACGGCGTGCTATAGTATGCCGTACGGTATGGGCTATTAGACGAGCGTCTAAAAATGGGATAAAAAACGTCTAAAAATAGACGTCTAAAACACGTCTAAAATAGACGTGTTTTAGACGTCTATTTTTAGACGTTTTCAGATAAACATTATAATGATATGGGGAACACAAGACACGTTTACGCCAACACAAGTTTAGTGTGAGTTCTGTGGATCAACACTAGGGGGCAGCAGACCACATGCCTAGGCTTAGTAGGTACTGCTGAAGGAAAAAGTATCAATACTGCAATAAAGATGTACTTTGTAACAATGTAATGTAATGTAATTTGTAATGTAACAGACACAAATAGAACTGGAACATTAAGCTCATAAATAGCTACTTTCTCCTGATTGGCTGAAAATGTGTCACATACCTGATTTTCTTTTTAAACCCCTTTCTATTTATTAAAGAGCTGGAGAGACAGGAATATTCCTGTTACTTAACACTGTTACTGAACACACACTATAGCAATTATTACTGTCACAATAACTATGTAATGCTACTGATGTTTGTGTGCAATATTTGAGCTGACAGGCCTTTTTATGTCAATCAATCAAGTCACCTTAATTCAAGTGATAGATTATATACAGGGGCATGCCAAGTGGTCTACCTGCACAGCCTTTGTGATCTACTGGTAGATCACAATGTAAATTTGGGCACCCCTGCAATACAGGATTCCTGTCCAGAATTGTTTTATTAAATATAGAGGGTTTAAGTCGTTCTAAATGTGTGTGTTTCTTTTTCTGTCTTTCTTTCTTAGGACAGAGATCAAGGTAGACATGGCTAGCCTGCCTGCAACTTGAATGAGGTGTGTAAACATTTATTTCACAGGTATGGGTGTTGACCTTGGCTTTTGTGTTCTCCAGATGTTTTTTAAAGGAGAGTGTCCTGTCCAGTGTAACTCCAAGTTACATGGGGTGGGTATGGTTGCAGAGTTTGTGACCATCCCAAGTGACGCTCAGTTCTTTTTCCCCGTCTCGGTTCCTCAGGTGGAAGCTGCATAGTTGGGTTTTTGATGGGTTGGGTTTCACGTGGTTGTATTGTAGTAGCTTGACATTTCTTGGAGGGCACTTTCAAGGACAGACTCAATCTTCTGGAAGTCTGCTTGTTGGGTGGTAATGCAGAGGTCGTCGGCATAGATGAAACGCTGGCATTCTGTGGGTAGTGGCTGGTCGTTTGTGTAGATATTGAAAAGGAGGGGGGCGAGCACGCTACCTTGTGGGAGGCCGTTCTTTTGGGCTTTCCATTTACTCCTTTGGTCATTTAACTGGACATAGAAGCGCCTGTTGTTGAGGAGGCTTTTCCTGACCATTGTGCGGTGTTGGACAGTGTCGTAGGCAGCAGAGAGATCTCTGAATGCTGCTCCAGTTATTTGTTTTCCCTCAAAGCCATCCTCAATGTGTTGGGTGAGGTTGAGCTCTGTCCAGCACAGGAGCGGCCGGGACAGAAACCAGCTTGGTCTTTAGTCAGCTTGGTGTCTATGAGTGGCATGAGGCGTTGGAGTAGCAGCCTCTCTTGTAGGTGATGCAGAGGAGGGAAATGGGTCGGTAGCTCTTTGGGGATGATGGGTCTTTGCCAGGTTTGGGGATTGCAACCACTTTGGCCTTTTTCCAGACAGAAGGGATGGTTTTCTGTGCCATGCATGTATTCAGTATCCCCACAAGCCAGGTCTTTGCGTTAGGTTCCAGGTGCTGTATAATTTCTGCCAGTATGTCATAAATCCCTGCTGCTTTTCCGGGTTTCAACTTTCCCATTGCAGTTTCGAGTTCTTCTAGGCCGAAGGGTTTGTTTTGAGGGCTGGCTGATTGTGGTTGGTCTGATACCACTGTGCGATGGTATTCTCCTGTGGGTCGGCGGCGGTGTTGGTTACGACTGTTGCCCACCAGTTGTGATGCAACAGAGTTCGCTTTGACCGTTGTGAATTATGGGTGGCTCCCTGAGGTCCTTGATCCCCATAGGGTCCAACAGTGGTCATTGAAGCGTGCACACACACATGCACACATGCACCTACACACGCACAGGCGCACATGCGTATTCACACCTGGACCTGTAAATGAACAACACAAAAACTAAGGCACTGGTGTCAGACTTCTGGTTTACCGGAACGGGGTTCAACTCCCTGCAGTGCCCTGCTCAATTTGTTGTATTTACATGGTTCATTGGTCCATGGTCTCAGGTCATTGAGCGGCGCGCTATAGTGCGCGATTCTTCATCATTGTTGAGGATTTTTTCTTTTTTAAGGTGAAAATCAAGGAAAAGCGAAAGGCTATAGTGCATGGTCACGGACCGCATACTGGTCAAAGTCATTTATACTGGTGAAGATAATTTACTAGTCTTATGAAGGTCATTTATACTGGTCAAGGTCATTTACTAGTCTCATGAAGGTAATTTATACTGGTCACAGTCATATACTGGTCACGGTCATTTATACTGGTGAAGGTCATTTACTGTATACTGGTCAAGGTCATTTACTAGTCTTATTGAAGGTAATTTATACTGCTCAATGTCATTAAGTCGCATGCAATAGTGCGTGATTCTTCATCATTGTTGAGGTTTTGAAAAAATGTTAAATCGCAGAAAAGCGAAAGGCTAAAGAAATGTATGGTGCTATACAGGCCGTTCTGGAAAATGTGGGGCAGAGGTTCATCGTTGGCATCCAGGGAGTGTGTGTGCAAAATTTGGCATTGACCGGGTTAATGGTGCTGGAGATTAGCTGTAACAAACTGACTCACACAGACTCTCCCCATGGCTTTGGCCTGGTGCCATACCGTTATTAATTATTGCCTACAATGTAAATTGTGAAATTACTTTACTGTTGAAATGCAAAATTTACATTTCAACGAATGGACCTCGTAAAACAAAACAAAAACTAAGGCACTGGTTGTGGTACTTCTGGTTTACCGGAATGGGGTTCGACTCCTTGCAGTGCTCTGCTCAATTTGTTGTATTTACATTGTTCATTTGTATTTTCTGCTCATTCTATTGCCTTTTCATAGATGATAACCCCCAGGTTCTTTACTGTGTTTGCATACTATGAAACTATAAAACCATGGCTATAGCCCATATCGTACGCCATTTTTCATCATTTTTGAGGATTTGAAAAAAATGAAGAAAAAAAAACATGGGTTATAGCCCATCGTTTTTTGAATTTTTGAAAAAAAAGATTATCCTCGTGTTTCATAATTTTTGACCATGGGCTATAGCCCATACCGTACGGCATACTATAGCACGCCGTTTTTCATCATTTTTGAGGATTTGAAAAAAATGAAAAAAATAAAATAAACATGGGTTATAGCCCATCGTTCTTTTTTTTTTTTTTTTTTTTTAACCTCGTTTTTCATCATTTTTGAACATGGGCTATAGCCCATACCGTACGGCATACTATAGCACGCCGTTTTTCATAATTTTTGAGGATTTGAAAAAAAATTAAGAAAAAAAAAACATGGGTTATAGCCCATCGCTTTTTTATTTATTTTTTTATCCTCCTTTTTCATCATTTTTGACCATGGGCTATAGCCCATACCGTACGGAATTCTATAGCACGCCGTTTTTCATCATTTTTGAGGATTTGAAAAAAATGAAGAAAAAAAAACATGGGTTATAGCCCATCGTTTTTTGAATTTTTGAAAAAAAAGATTATCCTCGTTTTTCATCATTTTTGACCATGGGCTATAGCCCATACCGTACGGCATACTATAGCACGCCGTTTTTCATCATTTTTGAGGATTTGAAAAAAAAACATGGGTTATAGCCCATCGTTTTTTTATTTTTATTTTTTATTTTTTCCTCGTTTTTCATCATTTTTGACCATGGGCTATAGCCCATACCGTACGGAATACTATAGCACGCCGTTTTTCATCATTTTTGAGGATTTGAAAAAAATGAAGAAAAAAAAAAACATGGGTTATAGCCCATCGTTTTTTGAATTGTTGAAAAAAAATATTACCTCGTTTTTCATCATTTTTGAACATGGGCCCATACCGTACGGAATACTATAGCACGCCGTTTTTCATCATTTTTGAGGATTTGAAAAAAATGAAAAAATAAAAAAACATGGGTTATAGCCCATTGTTTTTTTAATTTTAGATTTTTTTTTTAATCCTCGTTTTTCATCATTTTTGAACATCCCACTGAGCAATAGCCGGCTATTAGACGTGCGTCTAAAAATGGGATAAAAAACGTCTAAAAATAGACGTCTAAAAAACGTCTAAAAATAGACGTCTAAAACACGTCTATTTTTAGACGTGTTTTAGACGTCTATTTTTAGACGTTTTTTATCCCATTTTTAGACGCTCGTCTAATAGCCCATATCGTACAGCATACTTGGGATGTTCAAAAATAAATTTAAAATCATCAAAAATGATGAAAAACGGCGTGCTATATAGTATGCCGTACGGTGTGGGCTATAGCCCATGGTCAAAAATGATGAAAAACGAGGATAAGTTTTTTTTTCAAAAATTCAAAAAACGATGGGCTTTTCCTTCATTTTTTTCAAATCCTCAAAAATCATGAAAAACGGCGTGCTACAGTATGCCGTACGATATGGGCTATTAGACGAGCGTCTAAAAATGGGATAAAAAACGTCTAGTGTAACAGCCGGGAATCGAACCCTGGTCTCCCACGTGGAAGGCCAACATCTTAACCACTACGACAATTAGAGTTTTGAGGTAGTCAGGCTGAGGCTGTTAGCCACTGCTAGAATAGCAGTAAATGAAGCTCAATAACTAGCATTAAACTTTAGGAAGAGTGGGATTTGAAAATGAACTCTCTGTGCGGAATAAACCCTACTACACCATCACTCAGTAACATCTGCCTCTTTGTACTGTTGAAGCGATCTTTTGTATGTTAGCCTTCAGATAGTAAAGTTGAAAGAATCAAGAGTTGAACATAGAATCACGTTCATCAGAGTGTAACACCCAGGAATCGAACACAGGTCACCTGCACTGAAGGCCAACATCTTAACCACTAATCCAAAGCAACTGCCTATGGCTCAGGGGAGATAATGAGACTTTTGAGGTCATCAGGCTGAGGCTGTGAGCCACTGCTATACAATAAAAAAATTCAAAAAACGATGGGCTATAACCCATGCTTTTTTTTGTTTTTTGTTTTCATTTTTTTCAAATACTCAAAAATGATGAAAAACGGCGTGCTATAGTATGCCGTACGGTATGGGCTATAGCCCATGGTAAAAAATGATGAAAAACGAGGTAATTTTTTTTTTTCAGAAATTAAAAAAACGATGGGCTATAACCCATGTTTAGTTTTTTTCATTTTTTTAAAATCCTCAAAAATGATGAAAAACGGCGTGCTATAGTATGCCGTACGGCATATATGTCAAACTCAAGGCCCGGGGGCCAAATCAGGCCCGTGAATGAATTATCTTTGGCCCGCGGGATGATATTTAATTAGTATTAGAACTGGCCCTCTGGTATATTGCACGGACCACAATAATACTACAAGTCCCACAATGCACTGCGAGTGCATTGTCACGTATCGAGGGCCCACAAGCGCAAGCATGCGTCTTCTCTTCACTATTGATCAGCAGTGAAAGTATATCACTTGTGGTCAACTTTCAGCTACCTCTCTCCCCAAAAATGGCCCGTGTGTTGAAACACAGTCCGGCCCTCGACTTGTACCAATTTCTTTATTTTGGCCCACTGTGTATTTGAGTTTGACATCCCTGCCGTACGGTATGGGCTATTAGACGAGCGTATAAAAATGGGATAAAAAACGTCTAAAAATAGACATCTAAAACACGTCTAAAAATAGACGTGTTTTAGACGTCTATTTTTAGACGTCTATTTTTAGACGTTTTTTATTCCATTTTTAGACGCACGTCTAATAGCCGGCTATTGCTCAGTGGGATAAAATGCTCATGTTCATGTTTTTTCAAAAATTCAAAAAACGATGGGCTATATAACCCATGTTTTTTATTTTTTTCATTTTTTTCAAATCCTCAAAAATGATGAAAAACTGCGTGCTATAGTATGCCGTACTGTATGGGCTATAGCCCATGATCAACAATTATGAAAAACGAGGATCATTATTTATTTTTTTAATTCAAAAAACGATGGGCTATAACCCATGTTTTTTTTTCATTTTTTTTTTCACTATATAACCCATGTTTTTTTTTTTTTTCATTTTTTTCAAATCATCAAAAATGATGAAAAACTGCGTGCTATAGTATGCCGTACGGTATGGGCTATAGCCCATGATAAAAAATGATGAAAAACGACGATCATTATTATTATTTTTAATTCAAAAAACGATGGGCTATAACCCATGTTTTGTTTTTTTTTTGTTTTTTTTCAAATCCTCAAAAATGTAGAAAAACTGCGTGCTATAGTATGCCGTACGGTATGGGCTATAGCCCATGGTCAAAAATGATGAAAAACGAGGTTAATTTTTTTTTCCAAAATTCCAAAAACGATGGGCTATAACCCATGTTTTTTTATTTTTTTTTAAATCCTGAAAAATGATGAAAAACTGCGTGCTATAGTATGCCGTACAGTATGGGCTATAGCCCATGGTCAAAAATTATGAAAAACGAGGTAATCTTTTTTTTCAAAAATTCAAAAAACGATGGGCTATAACCCATGTTTTTTTTTCAAATCATCAAAAATTATGAAAAACTGCGTGCTATAGTATGCCGTATGGTATGGGCTATAGCCCATGATCAAAAATGATGAAAAACGAGGATCATTTTTTTTTTCAAAAATTCAAAAAAGATGGGCTATAACCCATGTTTTTTTTGTTTTTTTTAATCCTCAAAAATGATGAAAAACTGCGTGCTATAGTATGCCGTACGGTATGGGCTATAGCCCATGATCAAAAATGATGAAAAACGAGGATCATTTTTTTTCTCCAAAAATTCAAAAAAGATGGGCTATAACCCATGTTTTTTTTTTTTTTTTTTTTTTTTTCAAATCCTCAAAAATGATGAAAAACTGCGTGCTATAGTATGCCGTACGGTATGGGCTATAGCCCATGGTCAAAAATGATGAAAAACGAGGTTAATGTTGTTTTCAAAAAATCAAAAAACGATGGGCTATAACCCATGTTTTTTTTTTTCAAATCCTCAAAAATGATGAAAAACGGCGTGCTACAGTATGCCGTACGATATGGGCTATTAGACGAGCGTCAAAAATGGGATAAAAAACGTCTAAAGATAGACGTCTAAAACACGTGTTTTAGACGTCTATTTTTAGACGTTTTTTATCCCATTTTTAGACGTTTCTTAGACGTCTATTTTTAGACGTTTTTTATCCCATTTTTAGACGCACGTCTAATAGCCGGCTATTGCTCAGTGGGATAAAATGCTCATGTTCAAAAATAATGAAAAACGATCATTAATATGATTCTGTGTTATTTAAACTTTACTAACTGAAGGCTAACAAACAAAAGATCACTTCAAAATTACCAGGAGACTTTGCCTAAGAGTGTCTGACTGATGGTGCAGTGGTCTAATCATCAGGCTTTCAGTACAGACATTCCATGTTCAAGTCCTGTTCCTCCTACAGCTCAATGCTGCAGTAATTTGAACTCTTTTCAAGGCTTGAATAAAAAATAAAAACTCAAAAGCACCTGGAGACATGTGCTGAATGCCCAAAGGTGCCTTGGCGTAATGGTGTGGAGCGCTTGACCCGTTGCCTCTGCTACAGGCAGTTGGCAGGTTCAAGTCCCATGTCATGACATCAAGGTGCTGGAGGACCATCGGGAGACGGTGCTCTCTCCCCCTGTTTCCTGAGATGTAACGGTTGGGGCTTATGTCTGAAAGAACCCTGTCCAGCTAACCTTTTACCATGAAAATGTCCAATTTAACATACTCTTACCACCTCTCAGTGTGCCCTTTTCCAACTGGCCTGGAAGCCAGACATAAAAGAGGGACTTTCCAACCAAGTTTTGGGCCACCAATCAGGGCCCAGTATGCAAATACACAACCTATTCTGTCAGAAGATGGGGCCAAAACCATGAACTAAAATATGTCGTTTTTTCATCATTTTCATATTGGTTTTTGAAATCGTTGCGAAAATCATGAACTATAGTTCATGGTTTTTGCGACGATTATTAAACAAATATACTATAGTGTAGTTTTTTCATTGACAAAAGTCAAGAAAAATGACATTGCCATTGTCGACGATTATAATCGAGGCCCAGTATGCAAATACACAGACTATTCTGTCAGATGGGCCAAAATGCATTGCAATTTTATTTGTAAACGTTTAACCTAATTCTAATTATTTTTTATTCAAGCCTTGAAAAGTTCAAATTACTGCAGCATTGAGCTGTAGGAGGAACAGGACTTGAACTTGGAATGTCTGTACTGAAAGCCTGATGATTAGACCACTGCACCATCAGTCAGACACTCTCAGGCAAAGTCTCCTGGTAATTTTGAAGTGATCTTTTGTTTGTTAGCCTTCAGTTAGTAAAGTTTAAATAACACAGAATCATATTAATCAGATGTTTCTTAGCGCTGTTGAGGTCTTCTTTTATATGATAGTGTAACAGCTGGGAATCGAACCCTGGTCTCCCACGTGGAAAGCCAACATCTTAACCACTACGACAATTAGAGTTTTGAGGTAGTCAGGCTGAGGCTGTTAGCCACTGCTAGAATAGCAGTAAATGAAGCTCAATAACTAGCATTAAACTTTAGGAAGAGTGGGATTTGAAAATGAACTCTCTGTGCGGAATAAACCCTACTACACCATCACTCAGTAACATCTGCCTCTTTGTACTGTTGAAGCGATCTTTTGTATGTTAGCCTTCAGATAGTAAAGTTGAAAGAATCAAGAGTTGAACATAGAATCACGTTCATCAGAGTGTAACACCCAGGAATCGAACACAGGTTACCTGCACTGAAGGCCAACATCTTAACCACTAAGCCAAAGCAACTGCCTATGGCTCAGGGGAGATATGAGACTTTTGAGGTCATCAGGCTGAGGCTGTGAGCCACTGCTATACAATAAAAAAAATCCAAAAACGATGGGCTATAACCCATGTTTTTTTTTTTTTTTCAAATCCTGAAAAATGATGAAAAACTGCGTGCTATAGTATGCCGTACAGTATGGGCTATAGCCCATGGTCAAAAATGATGAAAAACGAGGTAATTTTTTTTTCAAAAATTCAAAAAACGATGGGCTATAACCCATGTTTTTTTTTTTTTTTTTTTTTCAAATCATCAAAAATTATGAAAAACTGCGTGCTATAGTATGCCGTATGGTATGGGCTATAGCCCATGATCAAAAATGATGAAAAACGAGGATCATTTTTTTTTCCAAAACTTCAAAAAAGATGGGCTATAACCCATGTTTTTTCTTTTTTTTTTTTTTTTTCAAATCATCAAAAATGATGAAAAACTGCGTGCTATAGTATGCCGTACGGTATGGGCTATAGCCCATGATCAAAAATGATGAAAAACGAGGATCTTTTTTTTTTCTCCAAAAATTCAAAAAAGATGGGCTATAACCCATGTTTTTTTTTTTTTTTTTTTTTTTTAAATCCTCAAAAATGATGAAAAACTGCGTGCTATAGTATGCCGTACGGTATGGGCTATAGCCCATGGTCAAAAATGATGAAAAACGAGGTTAATGTTTTTTTCAAAAAATCAAAAAACGATGGGCTATAACCCATGTTTTTTTTTTTTCAAATCCTCAAAAATGATGAAAAACGGCGTGCTACAGTATGCCGTACGATATGGGCTATTAGACGAGCGTCTAAAAATGGGATAAAAAACGTCTAAAGATAGACGTCTAAAACACGTCTAAAAATAGACGTGTTTTAGACGTCTATTTTTAGACGTTTTTTATCCCATTTTTAGACGTTTCTTAGACGTCTATTTTTAGACGTTTTTTATCCCATTTTTAGACGCACGTCTAATAGCCGGCTATTGCTCAGTGGGATAAAATGCTCATGTTCAAAAATAATGAAAAACGATCATTAATATGATTCTGTGTTATTTAAACTTTACTAACTGAAGGCTAACAAACAAAAGATCACTTCAAAATTACCAGGAGACTTTGCCTAAGAGTGTCTGACTGATGGTGCAGTGGTCTAATCATCAGGCTTTCAGTACAGACATTCCATGTTCAAGTCCTGTTCCTCCTACAGCTCAATGCTGCAGTAATTTGAACTCTTTTCAAGGCTTGAATAAAAAATAAAAACTCAAAAGCACCAGGAGACATGTGCTGAATGCCCAAAGGTGCCTTGGTGTAATGGTGTGGAGCGCTTGACCCGTTGCCTCTGCTACAGGCAGTTGGCAGGTTCAAGTCCCATGTCATGACATCAAGGTGCTGGAGGACCATCGGGAGACGGTGCTCTCTCCCCCTGTTTCCTGAGATGTAACGGTTGGGGCTTATGTCTGAAAGAACCCTGTCCAGCTAACCTTTTACCATGAAAATGTCCAATTTAACATACTCTTACCACCTCTCAGTGTGCCCTTTTCCAACTGGCCTGGAAGCCAGACATAAAAGAGGGACTTTCCAACCAAGTTTTGGGCCACCAATCAGGGCCCAGTATGCAAATACACAACCTATTCTGTCAGATGATGGGCCAAAACCATGAACTAAAATATGTCGTTTTTTCATCATTTTCATATTGGTTTTTGAAATCGTTGCGAAAATCATGAACTATAGTTCATGGTTTTTGCGACGATTATTAAACAAATATACTATAGTGTAGTTTTTTCATTGACAAAAGTCAAGAAAAATGACATTGCCATTGTCGACGATTATAATCGAGGCCCAGTATGCAAATACACAGACTATTCTGTCAGATGGGCCAAAATGCATTGCAATTTTATTTGTAAACGTTTAACCTAATTCTTTTTTATTCAAGCCTTGAAAAGTTCAAATTACTGCAGCATTGAGCTGTAGGAGGAACAGGACTTGAACTTGGAATGTCTGTACTGAAAGCCTGATGATTAGACCACTGCACCATCAGTCAGACACTCTCAGGCAAAGTCTCCTGGTAATTTTGAAGTGATCTTTTGTTTGTTAGCCTTCAGTTAGTAAAGTTTAAATAACACAGAATCATATTAATCAGATGTTTCTTAGCGCTGTTGAGGTCTTCTTTTATATGATAGTGTAACAGCTGGGAATCGAACCCTGGTCTCCCACGTGGAAAGCCAACATCTTAACCACTACGACAATTAGAGTTTTGAGGTAGTCAGGCTGAGGCTGTTAGCCACTGCTAGAATAGCAGTAAATGAAGCTCAATAACTAGCATTAAACTTTAGGAAGAGTGGGATTTGAAAATGAACTCTCTGTGCGGAATAAACCCTACTACACCATCACTCAGTAACATCTGCCTCTTTGTACTGTTGAAGCGATCTTTTGTATGTTAGCCTTCAGATAGTAAAGTTGAAAGAATCAAGAGTTGAACATAGAATCACTTTCATCAGAGTGTAACACCCAGGAATCGAACACAGGTTACCTGCACTGAAGGCCAACATCTTAACCACTAAGCCAAAGCAACTGCCTATGGCTCAGGGGAGATATGAGACTTTTGAGGTCATCAGGCTGAGGCTGTGAGCCACTGCTATACAATAAAAAAAATCCAAAAACGATGGGCTATAACCCATGTTTTTTTTTTTTTTCCAAATCCTGAAAAATGATGAAAAACTGCGTGCTATAGTATGCCGTACAGTATGGGCTATAGCCCATGGTCAAAAATGATGAAAAACGAGGTAATTTTTTTTTCAAAAATTCAAAAAACGATGGGCTATAACCCATGTTTTTTTTTTTTTTTTTTTTTTCAAATCATCAAAAATTATGAAAAACTGCGTGCTATAGTATGCCGTATGGTATGGGCTATAGCCCATGATCAAAAATGATGAAAAACGAGGATCATTTTTTTTTCCAAAAATTCAAAAAAGATGGGCTTTAACCCATGTTTTTTCTTTTTTTTTGTTTTTTTTTTAATCCTCAAAAATGATGAAAAACTGCGTGCTATAGTATGCCGTACGGTATGGGCTATAGCCCATGGTCAAAAATGATGAAAAACGAGGTAATTTTTTTTTTCAGAAATTAAAAAAACGATGGGCTATAACCCATGTTTTTTTTTTGTTTTTTTTTTTCAAATCATCAAAAATGATGAAAAACTGCGTGCTATAGTATGCCGTACGGTATGGGCTATAGCCCATGATCAAAAATGATGAAAAACGAGGATCTTTTTTTTTTCTCCAAAAATTCAAAAAAGATGGGCTATAACCCATGTTTTTTTTTTTTTTTTTTTTTTTTTCAAATCCTCAAAAATGATGAAAAACTGCGTGCTATAGTATGCCGTACGGTATGGGCTATAGCCCATGGTCAAAAATGATGAAAAACGAGGTTAATGTTTTTTTCAAAAAATCAAAAAACGATGGGCTATAACCCATGTTTTTTTTTTTTCAAATCCTCAAAAATGATGAAAAACGGCGTGCTACAGTATGCCGTACGATATGGGCTATTAGACGAGCGTCTAAAAATGGGATAAAAAACGTCTAAAGATAGACGTCTAAAACACGTCTAAAAATAGACGTGTTTTAGACGTCTATTTTTAGACGTTTTTTATCCCATTTTTAGACGTTTCTTAGACGTCTATTTTTAGACGTTTTTTATCCCATTTTTAGACGCACGTCTAATAGCCGGCTATTGCTCAGTGGGATAAAATGCTCATGTTCAAAAATAATGAAAAACGATCATTAATATGATTCTGTGTTATTTAAACTTTACTAACTGAAGGCTAACAAACAAAAGATCACTTCAAAATTACCAGGAGACTTTGCCTAAGAGTGTCTGACTGATGGTGCAGTGGTCTAATCATCAGGCTTTCAGTACAGACATTCCATGTTCAAGTCCTGTTCCTCCTACAGCTCAATGCTGCAGTAATTTGAACTCTTTTCAAGGCTTGAATAAAAAATAAAAACTCAAAAGCACCAGGAGACATGTGCTGAATGCCCAAAGGTGCCTTGGCGTAATGGTGTGGAGCGCTTGACCCGTTGCCTCTGCTACAGGCAGTTGGCAGGTTCAAGTCCCATGTCATGACATCAAGGTGCTGGAGGACCATCGGGAGACGGTGCTCTCTCCCCCTGTTTCCTGAGATGTAACGGTTGGGGCTTATGTCTGAAAGAACCCTGTCCAGCTAACCTTTTACCATGAAAATGTCCAATTTAACATACTCTTACCACCTCTCAGTGTGCCCTTTTCCAACTGGCCTGGAAGCCAGACATAAAAGAGGGACTTTCCAACCAAGTTTTGGGCCACCAATCAGGGCCCAGTATGCAAATACACAACCTATTCTGTCAGATGATGGGCCAAAACCATGAACTAAAATATGTCGTTTTTTCATCATTTTCATATTGGTTTTTGAAATCGTTGCGAAAATCATGAACTATAGTTCATGGTTTTTGCGACGATTATTAAACAAATATACTATAGTGTAGTTTTTTCATTGACAAAAGTCAAGAAAAATGACATTGCCATTGTCGACGATTATAATCGAGGCCCAGTATGCAAATACACAGACTATTCTGTCAGATGGGCCAAAATGCATTGCAATTTTATTTGTAAACGTTTAACCTAATTCTAATTATTTTTTATTCAAGCCTTGAAAAGTTCAAATTACTGCAGCATTGAGCTGTAGGAGGAACAGGACTTGAACTTGGAATGTCTGTACTGAAAGCCTGATGATTAGACCACTGCACCATCAGTCAGACACTCTCAGGCAAAGTCTCCTGGTAATTTTGAAGTGATCTTTTGTTTGTTAGCCTTCAGTTAGTAAAGTTTAAATAACACAGAATCATATTAATCAGATGTTTCTTAGCGCTGTTGAGGTCTTCTTTTATATGATAGTGTAACAGCTGGGAATCGAACCCTGGTCTCCCACGTGGAAAGCCAACATCTTAACCACTACGACAATTAGAGTTTTGAGGTAGTCAGGCTGAGGCTGTTAGCCACTGCTAGAATAGCAGTAAATGAAGCTCAATAACTAGCATTAAACTTTAGGAAGAGTGGGATTTGAAAATGAACTCTCTGTGCGGAATAAACCCTACTACACCATCACTCAGTAACATCTGCCTCTTTGTACTGTTGAAGCGATCTTTTGTATGTTAGCCTTCAGATAGTAAAGTTGAAAGAATCAAGAGTTGAACATAGAATCACGTTCATCAGAGTGTAACACCCAGGAATCGAACACAGGTTACCTGCACTGAAGGCCAACATCTTAACCACTAAGCCAAAGCAACTGCCTATGGCTCAGGGGAGATATGAGACTTTTGAGGTCATCAGGCTGAGGCTGTGAGCCACTGCTATACAATAAAAAAAATCCAAAAACGATGGGCTATAACCCATGTTTTTTTTTTTTTTCCAAATCCTGAAAAATGATGAAAAACTGCGTGCTATAGTATGCCGTACAGTATGGGCTATAGCCCATGGTCAAAAATGATGAAAAACGAGGTAATTTTTTTTTCAAAAATTCAAAAAACGATGGGCTATAACCCATGTTTTTTTTTTTGTTTTTTTTTTCAAATCATCAAAAATTATGAAAAACTGCGTGCTATAGTATGCCGTATGGTATGGGCTATAGCCCATGATCAAAAATGATGAAAAACGAGGATCATTTTTTTTTCCAAAAATTCAAAAAAGATGGGCTATAACCCATGTTTTTTTTTTTTTTTTTTTTTTTTGAATCCTCAAAAATGATGAAAAACTGCGTGCTATAGTATGCCGTACGGTATGGGCTATAGCCCATGGTCAAAAATGATGAAAAACTAGGTAATTTTTTTTTTCAGAAATTAAAAAAACGATGGGCTATAACCCATGTTTTTTTTTTTTTTTTTTTTTTCAAATCATCAAAAATGATGAAAAACTGCGTGCTATAGTATGCCGTACGGTATGGGCTATAGCCCATGATCAAAAATGATGAAAAACGAGGATCTTTTTTTTTTCCCAAAAATTCAAAAAAGATGGGCTATAACCCATGTTTTCTTTTTTTTTTTTTTTTTTTTTTTTTTTTTCAAATCCTCAAAAATGATGAAAAACTGCGTGCTATAGTATGCCGTACGGTATGGGCTATAGCCCATGGTCAAAAATGATGAAAAACGAGGTTAATGTTTTTTTCAAAAAATCAAAAAACGATGGGCTATAACCCATGTTTTTTTTTTTTCAAATCCTCAAAAATGATGAAAAACGGCGTGCTACAGTATGCCGTACGATATGGGCTATTAGACGAGCGTCTAAAAATGGGATAAAAAACGTCTAAAGATAGACGTCTAAAACACGTCTAAAAATAGACGTGTTTTAGACGTCTATTTTTAGACGTTTTTTATCCCATTTTTAGACGTTTCTTAGACGTCTATTTTTAGACGTTTTTTATCCCATTTTTAGACGCACGTCTAATAGCCGGCTATTGCTCAGTGGGATAAAATGCTCATGTTCAAAAATAATGAAAAACGATCATTAATATGATTCTGTGTTATTTAAACTTTACTAACTGAAGGCTAACAAACAAAAGATCACTTCAAAATTACCAGGAGACTTTGCCTAAGAGTGTCTGACTGATGGTGCAGTGGTCTAATCATCAGGCTTTCAGTACAGACATTCCATGTTCAAGTCCTGTTCCTCCTACAGCTCAATGCTGCAGTAATTTGAACTCTTTTCAAGGCTTGAATAAAAAATAAAAACTCAAAAGCACCAGGAGACATGTGCTGAATGCCCAAAGGTGCCTTGGCGTAATGGTGTGGAGCGCTTGACCCGTTGCCTCTGCTACAGGCAGTTGGCAGGTTCAAGTCCCATGTCATGACATCAAGGTGCTGGAGGACCATCGGGAGACGGTGCTCTCTCCCCCTGTTTCCTGAGATGTAACGGTTGGGGCTTATGTCTGAAAGAACCCTGTCCAGCTAACCTTTTACCATGAAAATGTCCAATTTAACATACTCTTACCACCTCTCAGTGTGCCCTTTTCCAACTGGCCTGGAAGCCAGACATAAAAGAGGGACTTTCCAACCAAGTTTTGGGCCACCAATCAGGGCCCAGTATGCAAATACACAACCTATTCTGTCAGATGATGGGCCAAAACCATGAACTAAAATATGTCGTTTTTTCATCATTTTCATATTGGTTTTTGAAATCGTTGCGAAAATCATGAACTATAGTTCATGGTTTTTGCGACGATTATTAAACAAATATACTATAGTGTAGTTTTTTCATTGACAAAAGTCAAGAAAAATGACATTGCCATTGTCGACGATTATAATCGAGGCCCAGTATGCAAATACACAGACTATTCTGTCAGATGGGCCAAAATGCATTGCAATTTTATTTGTAAACGTTTAACCTAATTCTAATTATTTTTTATTCAAGCCTTGAAAAGTTCAAATTACTGCAGCATTGAGCTGTAGGAGGAACAGGACTTGAACTTGGAATGTCTGTACTGAAAGCCTGATGATTAGACCACTGCACCATCAGTCAGATACTCTCAGGCAAAGTCTCCTGGTAATTTTGAAGTGATCTTTTGTTTGTTAGCCTTCAGTTAGTAAAGTTTAAATAACACAGAATCATATTAATCAGATGTTTCTTAGCGCTGTTGAGGTCTTCTTTTATATGATAGTGTAACAGCTGGGAATCGAACCCTGGTCTCCCACGTGGAAAGCCAACATCTTAACCACTACGACAATTAGAGTTTTGAGGTAGTCAGGCTGAGGCTGTTAGCCACTGCTAGAATAGCAGTAAATGAAGCTCAATAACTAGCATTAAACTTTAGGAAGAGTGGGATTTGAAAATGAACTCTCTGTGCGGAATAAACCCTACTACACCATCACTCAGTAACATCTGCCTCTTTGTACTGTTGAAGCGATCTTTTGTATGTTAGCCTTCAGATAGTAAAGTTGAAAGAATCAAGAGTTGAACATAGAATCACGTTCATCAGAGTGTAACACCCAGGAATCGAACACAGGTTACCTGCACTGAAGGCCAACATCTTAACCACTAAGCCAAAGCAACTGCCTATGGCTCAGGGGAGATATGAGACTTTTGAGGTCATCAGGCTGAGGCTGTGAGCCACTGCTATACAATAAAAAAAATCCAAAAACGATGGGCTATAACCCATGTTTTTTTTTTTTTTTCAAATCCTGAAAAATGATGAAAAACTGCGTGCTATAGTATGCCGTACAGTATGGGCTATAGCCCATGGTCAAAAATGATGAAAAACGAGGTAATTTTTTTTTCAAAAATTCAAAAAACGATGGGCTATAACCCATGTTTTTTTTTTTTTTTTTTTTTCAAATCATCAAAAATTATGAAAAACTGCGTGCTATAGTATGCCGTATGGTATGGGCTATAGCCCATGATCAAAAATGATGAAAAACGAGGATCATTTTTTTTTCCAAAACTTCAAAAAAGATGGGCTATAACCCATGTTTTTTCTTTTTTTTTTTTTTTTTCAAATCATCAAAAATGATGAAAAACTGCGTGCTATAGTATGCCGTACGGTATGGGCTATAGCCCATGATCAAAAATGATGAAAAACGAGGATCTTTTTTTTTTCTCCAAAAATTCAAAAAAGATGGGCTATAACCCATGTTTTTTTTTTTTTTTTTTTTTTTCAAATCCTCAAAAATGATGAAAAACTGCGTGCTATAGTATGCCGTACGGTATGGGCTATAGCCCATGGTCAAAAATGATGAAAAACGAGGTTAATGTTTTTTTCAAAAAATCAAAAAACGATGGGCTATAACCCATGTTTTTTTTTTTTCAAATCCTCAAAAATGATGAAAAACGGCGTGCTACAGTATGCCGTACGATATGGGCTATTAGACGAGCGTCTAAAAATGGGATAAAAAACGTCTAAAGATAGACGTCTAAAACACGTCTAAAAATAGACGTGTTTTAGACGTCTATTTTTAGACGTTTTTTATCCCATTTTTAGACGTTTCTTAGACGTCTATTTTTAGACGTTTTTTATCCCATTTTTAGACGCACGTCTAATAGCCGGCTATTGCTCAGTGGGATAAAATGCTCATGTTCAAAAATAATGAAAAACGATCATTAATATGATTCTGTGTTATTTAAACTTTACTAACTGAAGGCTAACAAACAAAAGATCACTTCAAAATTACCAGGAGACTTTGCCTAAGAGTGTCTGACTGATGGTGCAGTGGTCTAATCATCAGGCTTTCAGTACAGACATTCCATGTTCAAGTCCTGTTCCTCCTACAGCTCAATGCTGCAGTAATTTGAACTCTTTTCAAGGCTTGAATAAAAAATAAAAACTCAAAAGCACCAGGAGACATGTGCTGAATGCCCAAAGGTGCCTTGGTGTAATGGTGTGGAGCGCTTGACCCGTTGCCTCTGCTACAGGCAGTTGGCAGGTTCAAGTCCCATGTCATGACATCAAGGTGCTGGAGGACCATCGGGAGACGGTGCTCTCTCCCCCTGTTTCCTGAGATGTAACGGTTGGGGCTTATGTCTGAAAGAACCCTGTCCAGCTAACCTTTTACCATGAAAATGTCCAATTTAACATACTCTTACCACCTCTCAGTGTGCCCTTTTCCAACTGGCCTGGAAGCCAGACATAAAAGAGGGACTTTCCAACCAAGTTTTGGGCCACCAATCAGGGCCCAGTATGCAAATACACAACCTATTCTGTCAGATGATGGGCCAAAACCATGAACTAAAATATGTCGTTTTTTCATCATTTTCATATTGGTTTTTGAAATCGTTGCGAAAATCATGAACTATAGTTCATGGTTTTTGCGACGATTATTAAACAAATATACTATAGTGTAGTTTTTTCATTGACAAAAGTCAAGAAAAATGACATTGCCATTGTCGACGATTATAATCGAGGCCCAGTATGCAAATACACAGACTATTCTGTCAGATGGGCCAAAATGCATTGCAATTTTATTTGTAAACGTTTAACCTAATTCTTTTTTATTCAAGCCTTGAAAAGTTCAAATTACTGCAGCATTGAGCTGTAGGAGGAACAGGACTTGAACTTGGAATGTCTGTACTGAAAGCCTGATGATTAGACCACTGCACCATCAGTCAGATACTCTCAGGCAAAGTCTCCTGGTAATTTTGAAGTGATCTTTTGTTTGTTAGCCTTCAGTTAGTAAAGTTTAAATAACACAGAATCATATTAATCAGATGTTTCTTAGCGCTGTTGAGGTCTTCTTTTATATGATAGTGTAACAGCTGGGAATCGAACCCTGGTCTCCCACGTGGAAAGCCAACATCTTAACCACTACGACAATTAGAGTTTTGAGGTAGTCAGGCTGAGGCTGTTAGCCACTGCTAGAATAGCAGTAAATGAAGCTCAATAACTAGCATTAAACTTTAGGAAGAGTGGGATTTGAAAATGAACTCTCTGTGCGGAATAAACCCTACTACACCATCACTCAGTAACATCTGCCTCTTTGTACTGTTGAAGCGATCTTTTGTATGTTAGCCTTCAGATAGTAAAGTTGAAAGAATCAAGAGTTGAACATAGAATCACGTTCATCAGAGTGTAACACCCAGGAATCGAACACAGGTTACCTGCACTGAAGGCCAACATCTTAACCACTAAGCCAAAGCAACTGCCTATGGCTCAGGGGAGATATGAGACTTTTGAGGTCATCAGGCTGAGGCTGTGAGCCACTGCTATACAATAAAAAAAATCCAAAAACGATGGGCTATAACCCATGTTTCTTTTTTTTTTTCAAATCCTGAAAAATGATGAAAAACTGCGTGCTATAGTATGCCGTACAGTATGGGCTATAGCCCATGGTCAAAAATGATGAAAAACGAGGTAATTTTTTTTTCAAAAATTCAAAAAACGATGGGCTATAACCCATGTTTTTTTTTGTTTTTTTTTTTCAAATCATCAAAAATTATGAAAAACTGCGTGCTATAGTATGCCGTATGGTATGGGCTATAGCCCATGATCAAAAATGATGAAAAACGAGGATCATTTTTTTTTCCAAAACTTCAAAAAAGATGGGCTATAACCCATGTTTTTTCTTTTTTTTTTTTTTTTTCAAATCATCAAAAATGATGAAAAACTGCGTGCTATAGTATGCCGTACGGTATGGGCTATAGCCCATGATCAAAAATGATGAAAAACGAGGATCTTTTTTTTTTCTCCAAAAATTCAAAAAAGATGGGCTATAACCCATGTTTTTTTTTTTTTTTTTTTTTTTCAAATCCTCAAAAATGATGAAAAACTGCGTGCTATAGTATGCCGTACGGTATGGGCTATAGCCCATGGTCAAAAATGATGAAAAACGAGGTTAATGTTTTTTTCAAAAAATCAAAAAACGATGGGCTATAACCCATGTTTTTTTTTTTTCAAATCCTCAAAAATGATGAAAAACGGCGTGCTACAGTATGCCGTACGATATGGGCTATTAGACGAGCGTCTAAAAATGGGATAAAAAACGTCTAAAGATAGACGTCTAAAACACGTCTAAAAATAGACGTGTTTTAGACGTCTATTTTTAGACGTTTTTTATCCCATTTTTAGACGTTTCTTAGACGTCTATTTTTAGACGTTTTTTATCCCATTTTTAGACGCACGTCTAATAGCCGGCTATTGCTCAGTGGGATAAAATGCTCATGTTCAAAAATAATGAAAAACGATCATTAATATGATTCTGTGTTATTTAAACTTTACTAACTGAAGGCTAACAAACAAAAGATCACTTCAAAATTACCAGGAGACTTTGCCTAAGAGTGTCTGACTGATGGTGCAGTGGTCTAATCATCAGGCTTTCAGTACAGACATTCCATGTTCAAGTCCTGTTCCTCCTACAGCTCAATGCTGCAGTAATTTGAACTCTTTTCAAGGCTTGAATAAAAAATAAAAACTCAAAAGCACCAGGAGACATGTGCTGAATGCCCAAAGGTGCCTTGGTGTAATGGTGTGGAGCGCTTGACCCGTTGCCTCTGCTACAGGCAGTTGGCAGGTTCAAGTCCCATGTCATGACATCAAGGTGCTGGAGGACCATCGGGAGACGGTGCTCTCTCCCCCTGTTTCCTGAGATGTAACGGTTGGGGCTTATGTCTGAAAGAACCCTGTCCAGCTAACCTTTTACCATGAAAATGTCCAATTTAACATACTCTTACCACCTCTCAGTGTGCCCTTTTCCAACTGGCCTGGAAGCCAGACATAAAAGAGGGACTTTCCAACCAAGTTTTGGGCCACCAATCAGGGCCCAGTATGCAAATACACAACCTATTCTGTCAGATGATGGGCCAAAACCATGAACTAAAATATGTCGTTTTTTCATCATTTTCATATTGGTTTTTGAAATCGTTGCGAAAATCATGAACTATAGTTCATGGTTTTTGCGACGATTATTAAACAAATATACTATAGTGTAGTTTTTTCATTGACAAAAGTCAAGAAAAATGACATTGCCATTGTCGACGATTATAATCGAGGCCCAGTATGCAAATACACAGACTATTCTGTCAGATGGGCCAAAATGCATTGCAATTTTATTTGTAAACGTTTAACCTAATTCTTTTTTATTCAAGCCTTGAAAAGTTCAAATTACTGCAGCATTGAGCTGTAGGAGGAACAGGACTTGAACTTGGAATGTCTGTACTGAAAGCCTGATGATTAGACCACTGCACCATCAGTCAGACACTCTCAGGCAAAGTCTCCTGGTAATTTTGAAGTGATCTTTTGTTTGTTAGCCTTCAGTTAGTAAAGTTTAAATAACACAGAATCATATTAATCAGATGTTTCTTAGCGCTGTTGAGGTCTTCTTTTATATGATAGTGTAACAGCTGGGAATCGAACCCTGGTCTCCCACGTGGAAAGCCAACATCTTAACCACTACGACAATTAGAGTTTTGAGGTAGTCAGGCTGAGGCTGTTAGCCACTGCTAGAATAGCAGTAAATGAAGCTCAATAACTAGCATTAAACTTTAGGAAGAGTGGGATTTGAAAATGAACTCTCTGTGCGGAATAAACCCTACTACACCATCACTCAGTAACATCTGCCTCTTTGTACTGTTGAAGCGATCTTTTGTATGTTAGCCTTCAGATAGTAAAGTTGAAAGAATCAAGAGTTGAACATAGAATCACTTTCATCAGAGTGTAACACCCAGGAATCGAACACAGGTTACCTGCACTGAAGGCCAACATCTTAACCACTAAGCCAAAGCAACTGCCTATGGCTCAGGGGAGATATGAGACTTTTGAGGTCATCAGGCTGAGGCTGTGAGCCACTGCTATACAATAAAAAAAATCCAAAAACGATGGGCTATAACCCATGTTTTTTTTTTTTTTCCAAATCCTGAAAAATGATGAAAAACTGCGTGCTATAGTATGCCGTACAGTATGGGCTATAGCCCATGGTCAAAAATGATGAAAAACGAGGTAATTTTTTTTTCAAAAATTCAAAAAACGATGGGCTATAACCCATGTTTTTTTTTTTTTTTTTTTTTTCAAATCATCAAAAATTATGAAAAACTGCGTGCTATAGTATGCCGTATGGTATGGGCTATAGCCCATGATCAAAAATGATGAAAAACGAGGATCATTTTTTTTTCCAAAAATTCAAAAAAGATGGGCTTTAACCCATGTTTTTTCTTTTTTTTTGTTTTTTTTTTAATCCTCAAAAATGATGAAAAACTGCGTGCTATAGTATGCCGTACGGTATGGGCTATAGCCCATGGTCAAAAATGATGAAAAACGAGGTAATTTTTTTTTTCAGAAATTAAAAAAACGATGGGCTATAACCCATGTTTTTTTTTTTTTTTTTTTTTTCAAATCATCAAAAATGATGAAAAACTGCGTGCTATAGTATGCCGTACGGTATGGGCTATAGCCCATGATCAAAAATGATGAAAAACGAGGATCTTTTTTTTTTCTCCAAAAATTCAAAAAAGATGGGCTATAACCCATGTTTTTTTTTTTTTTTTTTTTTTTTTCAAATCCTCAAAAATGATGAAAAACTGCGTGCTATAGTATGCCGTACGGTATGGGCTATAGCCCATGGTCAAAAATGATGAAAAACGAGGTTAATGTTTTTTTCAAAAAATCAAAAAACGATGGGCTATAACCCATGTTTTTTTTTTTTCAAATCCTCAAAAATGATGAAAAACGGCGTGCTACAGTATGCCGTACGATATGGGCTATTAGACGAGCGTCTAAAAATGGGATAAAAAACGTCTAAAGATAGACGTCTAAAACACGTCTAAAAATAGACGTGTTTTAGACGTCTATTTTTAGACGTTTTTTATCCCATTTTTAGACGTTTCTTAGACGTCTATTTTTAGACGTTTTTTATCCCATTTTTAGACGCACGTCTAATAGCCGGCTATTGCTCAGTGGGATAAAATGCTCATGTTCAAAAATAATGAAAAACGATCATTAATATGATTCTGTGTTATTTAAACTTTACTAACTGAAGGCTAACAAACAAAAGATCACTTCAAAATTACCAGGAGACTTTGCCTAAGAGTGTCTGACTGATGGTGCAGTGGTCTAATCATCAGGCTTTCAGTACAGACATTCCATGTTCAAGTCCTGTTCCTCCTACAGCTCAATGCTGCAGTAATTTGAACTCTTTTCAAGGCTTGAATAAAAAATAAAAACTCAAAAGCACCAGGAGACATGTGCTGAATGCCCAAAGGTGCCTTGGCGTAATGGTGTGGAGCGCTTGACCCGTTGCCTCTGCTACAGGCAGTTGGCAGGTTCAAGTCCCATGTCATGACATCAAGGTGCTGGAGGACCATCGGGAGACGGTGCTCTCTCCCCCTGTTTCCTGAGATGTAACGGTTGGGGCTTATGTCTGAAAGAACCCTGTCCAGCTAACCTTTTACCATGAAAATGTCCAATTTAACATACTCTTACCACCTCTCAGTGTGCCCTTTTCCAACTGGCCTGGAAGCCAGACATAAAAGAGGGACTTTCCAACCAAGTTTTGGGCCACCAATCAGGGCCCAGTATGCAAATACACAACCTATTCTGTCAGATGATGGGCCAAAACCATGAACTAAAATATGTCGTTTTTTCATCATTTTCATATTGGTTTTTGAAATCGTTGCGAAAATCATGAACTATAGTTCATGGTTTTTGCGACGATTATTAAACAAATATACTATAGTGTAGTTTTTTCATTGACAAAAGTCAAGAAAAATGACATTGCCATTGTCGACGATTATAATCGAGGCCCAGTATGCAAATACACAGACTATTCTGTCAGATGGGCCAAAATGCATTGCAATTTTATTTGTAAACGTTTAACCTAATTCTAATTATTTTTTATTCAAGCCTTGAAAAGTTCAAATTACTGCAGCATTGAGCTGTAGGAGGAACAGGACTTGAACTTGGAATGTCTGTACTGAAAGCCTGATGATTAGACCACTGCACCATCAGTCAGACACTCTCAGGCAAAGTCTCCTGGTAATTTTGAAGTGATCTTTTGTTTGTTAGCCTTCAGTTAGTAAAGTTTAAATAACACAGAATCATATTAATCAGATGTTTCTTAGCGCTGTTGAGGTCTTCTTTTATATGATAGTGTAACAGCTGGGAATCGAACCCTGGTCTCCCACGTGGAAAGCCAACATCTTAACCACTACGACAATTAGAGTTTTGAGGTAGTCAGGCTGAGGCTGTTAGCCACTGCTAGAATAGCAGTAAATGAAGCTCAATAACTAGCATTAAACTTTAGGAAGAGTGGGATTTGAAAATGAACTCTCTGTGCGGAATAAACCCTACTACACCATCACTCAGTAACATCTGCCTCTTTGTACTGTTGAAGCGATCTTTTGTATGTTAGCCTTCAGATAGTAAAGTTGAAAGAATCAAGAGTTGAACATAGAATCACGTTCATCAGAGTGTAACACCCAGGAATCGAACACAGGTTACCTGCACTGAAGGCCAACATCTTAACCACTAAGCCAAAGCAACTGCCTATGGCTCAGGGGAGATATGAGACTTTTGAGGTCATCAGGCTGAGGCTGTGAGCCACTGCTATACAATAAAAAAAATCCAAAAACGATGGGCTATAACCCATGTTTTTTTTTTTTTTCCAAATCCTGAAAAATGATGAAAAACTGCGTGCTATAGTATGCCGTACAGTATGGGCTATAGCCCATGGTCAAAAATGATGAAAAACGAGGTAATTTTTTTTTCAAAAATTCAAAAAACGATGGGCTATAACCCATGTTTTTTTTTTTTGTTTTTTTTTTCAAATCATCAAAAATTATGAAAAACTGCGTGCTATAGTATGCCGTATGGTATGGGCTATAGCCCATGATCAAAAATGATGAAAAACGAGGATCATTTTTTTTTCCAAAAATTCAAAAAAGATGGGCTATAACCCATGTTTTTTTTTTTTTTCTTTTTTTTTTGAATCCTCAAAAATGATGAAAAACTGCGTGCTATAGTATGCCGTACGGTATGGGCTATAGCCCATGGTCAAAAATGATGAAAAACGAGGTAATTTTTTTTTCAGAAATAAAAAAAACGATGGGCTATAACCCATGTTTTTTTTTTTGTTTTTTTTTTCAAATCATCAAAAATGATGAAAAACTGCGTGCTATAGTATGCCGTACGGTATGGGCTATAGCCCATGATCAAAAATGATGAAAAACGAGGATCTTTTTTTTTTCCCAAAAATTCAAAAAAGATGGGCTATAACCCATGTTTTCTTTTTTTTTTTTTTTTTTTTTTTTTTTTTCAAATCCTCAAAAATGATGAAAAACTGCGTGCTATAGTATGCCGTACGGTATGGGCTATAGCCCATGGTCAAAAATGATGAAAAACGAGGTTAATGTTTTTTTCAAAAAATCAAAAAACGATGGGCTATAACCCATGTTTTTTTTTTTTCAAATCCTCAAAAATGATGAAAAACGGCGTGCTACAGTATGCCGTACGATATGGGCTATTAGACGAGCGTCTAAAAATGGGATAAAAAACGTCTAAAGATAGACGTCTAAAACACGTCTAAAAATAGACGTGTTTTAGACGTCTATTTTTAGACGTTTTTTATCCCATTTTTAGACGTTTCTTAGACGTCTATTTTTAGACGTTTTTTATCCCATTTTTAGACGCACGTCTAATAGCCGGCTATTGCTCAGTGGGATAAAATGCTCATGTTCAAAAATAATGAAAAACGATCATTAATATGATTCTGTGTTATTTAAACTTTACTAACTGAAGGCTAACAAACAAAAGATCACTTCAAAATTACCAGGAGACTTTGCCTAAGAGTGTCTGACTGATGGTGCAGTGGTCTAATCATCAGGCTTTCAGTACAGACATTCCATGTTCAAGTCCTGTTCCTCCTACAGCTCAATGCTGCAGTAATTTGAACTCTTTTCAAGGCTTGAATAAAAAATAAAAACTCAAAAGCACCAGGAGACATGTGCTGAATGCCCAAAGGTGCCTTGGCGTAATGGTGTGGAGCGCTTGACCCGTTGCCTCTGCTACAGGCAGTTGGCAGGTTCAAGTCCCATGTCATGACATCAAGGTGCTGGAGGACCATCGGGAGACGGTGCTCTCTCCCCCTGTTTCCTGAGATGTAACGGTTGGGGCTTATGTCTGAAAGAACCCTGTCCAGCTAACCTTTTACCATGAAAATGTCCAATTTAACATACTCTTACCACCTCTCAGTGTGCCCTTTTCCAACTGGCCTGGAAGCCAGACATAAAAGAGGGACTTTCCAACCAAGTTTTGGGCCACCAATCAGGGCCCAGTATGCAAATACACAACCTATTCTGTCAGATGATGGGCCAAAACCATGAACTAAAATATGTCGTTTTTTCATCATTTTCATATTGGTTTTTGAAATCGTTGCGAAAATCATGAACTATAGTTCATGGTTTTTGCGACGATTATTAAACAAATATACTATAGTGTAGTTTTTTCATTGACAAAAGTCAAGAAAAATGACATTGCCATTGTCGACGATTATAATCGAGGCCCAGTATGCAAATACACAGACTATTCTGTCAGATGGGCCAAAATGCATTGCAATTTTATTTGTAAACGTTTAACCTAATTCTAATTATTTTTTATTCAAGCCTTGAAAAGTTCAAATTACTGCAGCATTGAGCTGTAGGAGGAACAGGACTTGAACTTGGAATGTCTGTACTGAAAGCCTGATGATTAGACCACTGCACCATCAGTCAGATACTCTCAGGCAAAGTCTCCTGGTAATTTTGAAGTGATCTTTTGTTTGTTAGCCTTCAGTTAGTAAAGTTTAAATAACACAGAATCATATTAATCAGATGTTTCTTAGCGCTGTTGAGGTCTTCTTTTATATGATAGTGTAACAGCTGGGAATCGAACCCTGGTCTCCCACGTGGAAAGCCAACATCTTAACCACTACGACAATTAGAGTTTTGAGGTAGTCAGGCTGAGGCTGTTAGCCACTGCTAGAATAGCAGTAAATGAAGCTCAATAACTAGCATTAAACTTTAGGAAGAGTGGGATTTGAAAATGAACTCTCTGTGCGGAATAAACCCTATACACCATCACTCAGTAACATCTGCCTCTTTGTACTGTTGAAGCGATCTTTTGTATGTTAGCCTTCAGATAGTAAAGTTGAAAGAATCAAGAGTTGAACATAGAATCACGTTCATCAGAGTGTAACACCCAGGAATCGAACACAGGTTACCTGCACTGAAGGCCAACATCTTAACCACTAAGCCAAAGCAACTGCCTATGGCTCAGGGGAGATATGAGACTTTTGAGGTCATCAGGCTGAGGCTGTGAGCCACTGCTATACAATAAAAAAAATCCAAAAACGATGGGCTATAACCCATGTTTTTTTTTTTTTTTTAATCCTGAAAAATGATGAAAAACTGCGTGCTATAGTATGCCGTACAGTATGGGCTATAGCCCATGGTCAAAAATGATGAAAAACGAGGTAATTTTGTTTTCAAAAATTCAAAAAACGATGGGCTATAACCCATGTTTTTTTTTTTTTTTTTTTTTTTCAAATCATCAAAAATTATGAAAAACTGCGTGCTATAGTATGCCGTATGGTATGGGCTATAGCCCATGATCAAAAATGATGAAAAACGAGGATCATTTTCTTTTCCAAAAATTCAAAAAAGATGGGCTATAACCCATGTTTTTTTTTATTTTTTTTTATTTTTTTGAATCCTCAAAAATGATGAAAAACTGCGTGCTATAGTATGCCGTACGGTATGGGCTATAGCCCATGGTCAAAAATGATGAAAAACGAGGTAATTTATTTTTTCAGAAATTCAAAAAACGATGGGCTATAACCCATGTTTTTTTTTTTTTTTTTTTTTTTTAATCATCAAAAATTATGAAAAACTGCGTGCTATAGTATGCCGTACGGTATGGGCTATAGCCCATGATCAAAAATGATGAAAAACGAGGATCTTTTTTTTTTCTCCAAAAATTCAAAAAAGATGGGCTATAACCCATGTTTTTTTTTTTTTTTTTTTTTTTTTCAAATCCTCAAAAATGATGAAAAACTGCGTGCTATAGTATGCCGTACAGTATGGGCTATAGCCCATGGTCAAAAATGATGAAAAACGAGGTAATTTTTTTTCTCCAAAAATTCAAAAAACGATGGGCTATAACCCATGTATTTTTTTTTTTTTTTTTTTTTTTTAATCCTTAAAAATGATGAAAAACTGCGTGCTATAGTATGCCGTACGGTATGGGCTATAGCCCATGGTCAAAAATGATGAAAAACGAGGTTAATTTCTTTTTTCAGAAATTCAAAAAACGATGGGCTATAACCCATGTTTGTTTGTTTTTTTGTTTTTTTCAAATCATCAAAAATGATGAAAAACTGCGTGCTATAGTATGCCGTACGGTATGGGCTATAGCCCATGATCAAAAATGATGAAAAACGAGGATCTTTTTTTTTTTCAAAAATTCAAAAAAGATGGGCTATAACCCATGTTATTTTTTTTGTTTTTTTTTTCAAATCCTCAAAAATGATGAAAAACTGCGTGCTATAGTATGCCGTACGGTATGGGCTATAGCCCATGGTCAAAAATGATGAAAAACGAGGTTAATGTTTTTTTCAAAAAATCAAAAAACGATGGGCTATAACCCATGTTTTTTTTTTTCAAATCCTCAAAAATGATGAAAAACGGTACAGTATGCCGTACGATATGGGCTATTAGACGAGCGTCTAAAAATGGGATAAAAAACGTCTAAAGATAGACGTCTAAAACACGTCTAAAAATAGACGTGTTTTAGACGTCTATTTTTAGACGTTTTTTATCCCATTTTTAGACGTTTCTTAGACGTCTATTTTTAGACGTTTTTTATCCCATTTTTAGACGCACGTCTAATAGCCGGCTATTGCTCAGTGGGATAAAATGCTCATGTTCAAAAATAATGAAAAACGATCATTAATATGATTCTGTGTTATTTAAACTTTACTAACTGAAGGCTAACAAACAAAAGATCACTTCAAAATTACCAGGAGACTTTGCCTAAGAGTGTCTGACTGATGGTGCAGTGGTCTAATCATCAGGCTTTCAGTACAGACATTCCATGTTCAAGTCCTGTTCCTCCTACAGCTCAATGCTGCAGTAATTTGAACTTTTTTCAAGGCTTGAATAAAAAATAAAAACTCAAAAGCACCAGGAGACATGTGCTGAATGCCCAAAGGTGCCTTGGCGTAATGGTGTGGAGCGCTTGACCCGTTGCCTCTGCTACAGGCAGTTGGCAGGTTCAAGTCCCATGTCATGACATCAAGGTGCTGGAGGACCATCGGGAGACGGTGCTCTCTCCCCCTGTTTCCTGAGATGTAACGGTTGGGCCTTATGTCTGAAAGAACCCTGTCCAGCTAACCTTTTACCATGAAAATGTCCAATTTAACATACTCTTACCACCTCTCAGTGTGCCCTTTTCCAACTGGCCTGGAAGCCAGACATAAAAGAGGGACTTTCCAACCAAGTTTTGGGCCACCAATCAGGGCCCAGTATGCAAATACACAACCTATTCTGTCAGATGATGGGGCCAAAACCATGAACTAAAATATGTCGTTTTTTCATCATTTTCATATTGGTTTTTGAAATCGTTGCGAAAATCATGAACTATAGTTCATGGTCTTTGCGACGATTATTAAACAAATATACTATAGTGTAGTTTTTTCATTGACAAAAGTCAAGAAAAATGACATTGCCATTGTCGACGATTATAATCGAGGCCCAGTATGCAAATACACAGACTATTCTGTCAGATGGGCCAAAATGCATTGCAATTTTATTTGTAAACGTTTAACCTAATTCTAATTATTTTTTATTCAAGCCTTGAAAAGTTCAAATTACTGCAGCATTGAGCTGTAGGAGGAACAGGACTTGAACTTGGAATGTCTGTACTGAAAGCCTGATGATTAGACCACTGCACCATCAGTCAGACACTCTCAGGCAAAGTCTCCTGGTAATTTTGAAGTGATCTTTTGTTTGTTAGCCTTCAGTTAGTAAAGTTTAAATAACAAAGAATCATATTAATCAGATGTTTCTTAGCGCTGTTGAGGTCTTCTTTTATATGATAGTGTAACAGCTGGGAATCGAACCCTGGTCTCCCACGTGGAAAGCCAACATCTTAACCACTACGACAATTAGAGTTTTGAGGTAGTCAGGCTGAGGCTGTTAGCCACTGCTAGAATAGCAGTAAATGAAGCTCAATAACTAGCATTAAACTTTAGGAAGAGTGGGATTTGAAAATGAACTCTCTGTGCGGAATAAACCCTACTACACCATCACTCAGTAACATCTGCCTCTTTGTACTGTTGAAGCGATCTTTTGTATGTTAGCCTTCAGATAGTAAAGTTGAAAGAATCAAGAGTTGAACATAGAATCACGTTCATCAGAGTGTAACACCCAGGAATCGAACACAGGTCACCTGCACTGAAGGCCAACATCTTAACCACTAAGCCAAAGCAACTGCCTATGGCTCAGGGGAGATATGAGACTTTTGAGGTCATCAGGCTGAGGCTGTGAGCCACTGCTATACAATTAAAAAAATCCAAAAACGATGGGCTATAACCCATGTTTTTTTTTTTTTTTTTAATCCTGAAAAATGATGAAAAACTGCGTGCTATAGTATGCCGTACAGTATGGGCTATAGCCCATGGTCAAAAATGATGAAAAACGAGGTAATTTTTTTTCTCCAAAAATTCAAAAAACGATGGGCTATAACCCATGTTTTTTTTTTTTGTTTTTTTTTCAAATCATCAAAAATTATGAAAAACTGCGTGCTATAGTATGCCGTATGGTATGGGCTATAGCCCATGATCAAAAATGATGAAAAACGAGGATCTTTTTTTTTTTCAAAAATTCAAAAAAGATGGGCTATAACCCATGTATTTTTTTTTTTTTTTTTTTTTTTAATCCTCAAAAATGATGAAAAACTGCGTGCTATAGTATGCCGTACGGTATGGGCTATAGCCCATGGTCAAAAATGATGAAAAACGAGGTTAATTTCTTTTTTCAGAAATTCAAAAAACGATGGGCTATAACCCATGTTTTTTTTTTTTTTTTTTTTTTCAAATCATCAAAAATGATGAAAAACTGCGTGCTATAGTATGCCGTACGGTATGGGCTATAGCCCATGATCAAAAATGATGAAAAACGAGGATCTTTTTTTTTCTCCAAAAATTCAAAAAAGATGGGCTATAACCCATGTATTTTTTTTTTTTTTTTTTTTTTTAATCCTCAAAAATGATGAAAAACTGCGTGCTATAGTATGCCGTACGGTATGGGCTATAGCCCATGGTCAAAAATGATGAAAAACGAGGTTAATTTCTTTTTTCAAAAATTCAAAAAAGATGGGCTATAACCCATGTTTTTTTTTTCTTTTTTTTTTCTTTTTTCAAATCCTCAAAAATGATGAAAAACTGCGTGCTATAGTATGCCGTACGGTATGGGCTATAGCCCATGGTCAAAAATGATGAAAAACGAGGTTAATGTTTTTTTCAAAAAATCAAAAAACGATGGGCTATAACCCATGTTTTTTTTTTCTTTTTTTTTTCTTTTTTCAAATCCTCAAAAATGATGAAAAACTGCGTGCTATAGTATGCCGTACGGTATGGGCTATAGCCCATGGTCAAAAATGATGAAAAACGAGGTTAATGTTTTTTTCAAAAAATCAAAAAACGATGGGCTATAACCCATGTTTTTTTTTTTAAATCCTCAAAAATGATGAAAAACGGCGTGCTACAGTATGCCGTACGATATGGGCTATTAGACGAGCGTCTACAAATGGGATAAAAAAGTCTAAAGATAGACGTCTAAAACACGTCTAAAAATAGACGTGTTTTAGACGTCTATTTTTAGACGTTTTTTATCCCATTTTTAGACGTTTCTTAGACGTCTATTTTTAGACGTTTTTTATCCCATTTTTAGACGCACGTCTAATAGCCGGCTATTGCTCAGTGGGATAAAATGCTCATGTTCAAAAATAATGAAAAACGATCATTAATATGATTCTGTGTTATTTAAACTTTACTAACTGAAGGCTAACAAACAAAAGATCACTTCAAAATTACCAGGAGACTTTGCTTAAGAGTGTCTGACTGATGGTGCAGTGGTCTAATCATCAGGCTTTCAGTACAGACATTCCATGTTCAAGTCCTGTTCCTCCTACAGCTCAATGCTGCAGTAATTTGAACTTTTTTCAAGGCTTGAATAAAAAATAAAAACTCAAAAGCACCAGGAGACATGTGCTGAATGCCCAAAGGTGCCTTGGCGTAATGGTGTGGAGCGCTTGACCCGTTGCCTCTGCTACAGGCAGTTGGCAGGTTCAAGTCCCACGTCATGACATCAAGGTGCTGGAGGACCATCGGGAGACGGTGCTCTCTCCCCCTGTTTCCTGAGATGTAACGGTTGGGGCTTATGTCTGAAAGAACCCTGTCCAGCTAACCTTTTACCATGAAAATGTCCAATTTAACATACTCTTACCACCTCTCAGTGTGCCCTTTTCCAACTGGCCTGGAAGCCAGACATAAAAGAGGGACTTTCCAACCAAGTTTTGGGCCACCAATCAGGGCCCAGTATGCAAATACACAACCTATTCTGTCAGATGATGGGGCCAAAACCATGAACTAAAATATGTCGTTTTTTCATCATTTTCATATTGGTTTTTGAAATCGTTGCGAAAATCATGAACTATAGTTCATGGTTTTTGCGACGATTATTAAACAAATATACTATAGTGTAGTTTTTTCATTGACAAAAGTCAAGAAAAATGACATTGCCATTGTCGACGATTATAATCGAGGCCCAGTATGCAAATACACAGACTATTCTGTCAGATGGGCCAAAATGCATTGCAATTTAATTTGTAAACGTTTAACCTAATTCTTATCTGTAAAACGTTAGGTGGACAGGGTTCTTTCAAACATAACCCCCGACTGTTACTTTTCAGGAAACAGGGGGAGAGAGCACCGTCTCCCGATGGTCCTCCAGCACCTTGATGTCATGACATGGGACTTGAACCTGCCAACTGCCTGTAGCAGAGGCAACGGGTCAAGCGCTCCACACCATTACGCCAAGGCACCTTTGGGCATTCAGCACATGTCTCCTTGTGCTTTTGAGTTTTTATTTTTTATTCAAGCCTTGAAAAGTTCAAATTACTGCAGCATTGAGCTGTAGGAGGAACAGGACTTGAACTTGGAATGTCTGTACTGAAAGCCTGATGATTAGACCACTGCACCATCAGTCAGACACTCTCAGGCAAAGTCTCCTGGTAATTTTGAAGTGATCTTTTGTTTGTTAGCCTTCAGTTAGTAAAGTTTAAATAACACAGAATCATATTAATCAGATGTTTCTTAGCGCTGTTGAGGTCTTCTTTTAAAATATGTGATAGTGTAACAGCTGGGAATCGAACCCTGGTCTCCCACGTGGAAAGCCAACATCTTAACCACTATGACAATTAGAGTTTTGAGGTAGTCAGGCTGAGGCTGTTAGCCACTGCTAGAATAGCAGTAAATGAAGCTCAATAACTAGCATTAAACTTTAGGAAGAGTGGGATTTGAAAATGAACTCTCTGTGCGGAATAAACCCTACTACACCATCACTCAGTAACATCTGCCTCTTTGTACTGTTGAAGCGATCTTTTGTATGTTAGCCTTCAGATAGTAAAGTTGAAAGAATCAAGAGTTGAACATAGAATCACGTTCATCAGAGTGTAACACCCAGGAATCGAACACAGGTCACCTGCACTGAAGGCCAACATCTTAACCACTAAGCCAAAGCAACTGCCTATGGCTCAGGGGAGATATGAGACTTTTGAGGTCATCAGGCTGAGGCTGTGAGCCACTGCTATACAATAAAAAAAATCCAAAAACGATGGGCTATAACCCATGTTTTTTTTGTTTTTTTTTTATCCTGAAAAATGATGAAAAACTGCGTGCTATAGTATGCCGTACGGTATGGGCTATAGCCCATGATCAAAAATGATGAAAAACGAGGATCTTTTTTTTTCTCCAAAAATTCAAAAAAGATGGGCTATAACCCATGTTTTTTTTTTTTTTTTTTTTTTTTTTTCAAATCCTCAAAAATGATGAAAAACTGCGTGCTATAGTATGCCGTACAGTATGGGCTATAGCCCATGGTCAAAAATGATGAAAAACGAGGTAATTTTTTTTTTCAAAAATTCAAAAAACGATGGGCTATAACCCATGTTTTTTTTTGTTTTTTTTTTTCGAATCATCAAAAATTATGAAAAACTGTGTGCTATAGTATGCCGTATGGTATGGGCTATAGCCCATGATCAAAAATGATGAAAAACGAGGATCATTTTTTTTTCCAAAAATTCAAAAAAGATGGGCTATAACCCATGTTTTTTTTTTTTTTTTTTTTTAATCCTCAAAAATGATGAAAAACTGCGTGCTATAGTATGCCGTACGGTATGGGCTATAGCCCCATGGTCAAAAATGATGAAAAACGAGGTTAATGTTTTTTTCAAAAAATCAAAAAACGATGGGCTATAACCCATGTTTTTTTTTTCAAATCCTCAAAAATGATGAAAAACGGCGTGCTACAGTATGCCGTACGATATGGGCTATTAGACGAGCGTCTAAAAATGGGATAAAAAACGTCTAAAGATAGACGTCTAAAACACGTCTAAAAATAGACGTGTTTTAGACGTCTATTTTTAGACGTTTTTTATCCCATTTTTTGACGTTTCTTAGACGTCTATTTTTAGACGTTTTTTATCCCATTTTTAGACGCACGTCTAATAGCCGGCTATTGCTCAGTGGGATAAAATGCTCATGTTCAAAAATAATGAAAAACGATCATTAATATGATTCTGTGTTATTTAAACTTTACTAACTGAAGGCTAACAAACAAAAGATCACTTCAAAATTACCAGGAGACTTTGCCTAAGAGTGTCTGACTGATGGTGCAGTGGTCTAATCATCAGGCTTTCAGTACAGACATTCCATGTTCAAGTCCTGTTCCTCCTACAGCTCAATGCTGCAGTAATTTGAACTTTTCAAGGCTTGAATAAATAAAAACTCAAAAGCACCAGGAGACATGTGCTGAATGCCCAAAGGTGCCTTGGTGTAATGGTGTGGAGCGCTTGACCCGTTGCCTCTGCTACAGGCAGTTGGCAGGTTCAAGTCCCATGTCATGACATCAAGGTGCTGGAGGACCATCGGGAGACGGTGCTCTCTCCCCCTGTTTCCTGAGATGTAACGGTTGGGGCTTATGTCTGAAAGAACCCTGTCCAGCTAACCTTTTACCACGAAAATGTCCAATTTAACATACTCTTACCACCTCTCAGTGTGCCCTTTTCCAACTGGCCTGGAAGCCAGACATAAAAGAGGGACTTTCCAACCAAGTTTTGGGCCACCAATCAGGGCCCAGTATGCAAATACACAACCTATTCTGTCAGATGATGGGGCCAAAACCATGAACTAAAATATGTCGTTTTTTCATCATTTTCATATTGGTTTTTGAAATCGTTGCGAAAATCATGAACTATAGTTCATGGTTTTTGCGACGATTATTAAACAAATATACTATAGTGTAGTTTTTTCATTGTCAAAAGTCAAGAAAAATGACATTGCCATTGTCGACGATTATAATCGAGGCCCAGTATGCAAATACACAGACTATTCTGTCAGATGGGCCAAAATGCATTGCAATTTTATTTGTAAACGTTTAACCTAATTCTAATTATTTTTTATTCAAGCCTTGAAAAGTTCAAATTACTGCAGCATTGAGCTGTAGGAGGAACAGGACTTGAACTTGGAATGTCTGTACTGAAAGCCTGATGATTAGACCACTGCACCATCAGTCAGACACTCTCAGGCAAAGTCTCCTGGTAATTTTGAAGTGATCTTTTGTTTGTTAGCCTTCAGTTAGTAAAGTTTAAATAACACAGAATCATATTAATCAGATGTTTCTTAGAGCTGTTGAGGTCTTCTTTTATATGATAGTGTAACAGCTGGGAATCGAACCCTGGTCTCCCACGTGGAAAGCCAACATCTTAACCACTACGACAATTAGAGTTTTGAGGTAGTCAGGCTGAGGCTGTTAGCCACTGCTAGAATAGCAGTAAATGAAGCTCAATAACTAGCATTAAACTTTAGGAAGAGTGGGATTTGAAAATGAACTCTCTGTGCGGAATAAACCCTACTATACCATCACTCAGTAACATCTGCCTCTTTGTACTGTTGAAGCGATCTTTTGTATGTTAGCCTTCAGATAGTAAAGTTGAAAGAATCAAGAGTTGAACATAGAATCACGTTCATCAGAGTGTAACACCCAGGAATCGAACACAGGTCACCTGCACTGAAGGCCAACATCTTAACCACTAAGCCAAAGCAACTGCCTATGGCTCAGGGGAGATATGAGACTTTTGAGGTCATCAGGCTGAGGCTGTGAGCCACTGCTATACAATAAAAAAAATCCAAAAACGATGGGCTATAACCCATGTTTCTTTTTTTTTTTCAAATCCTGAAAAATGATGAAAAACTGCGTGCTATAGTATGCCGTACAGTATGGGCTATAGCCCATGGTCAAAAATGATGAAAAACGAGGTAATTTTTTTTCTCCAAAAATTCAAAAAACGATGGGCTATAACCCATGTTTTTTTTTTTTTTTTTTTTCAAATCATCAAAAATTATGAAAAACTGCGTGCTATAGTATGCCATATGGTATGGGCTATAGCCCATGATCAAAAATGATGAAAAACGAGGATCTTTTTTTTTTTCAAAAATTCAAAAAAGATGGGCTATAACCCATGTATTTTTTTTTTTTTTTTTTTTTTTTAATCCTCAAAAATGATGAAAAACTGCGTGCTATAGTATGCCGTACGGTATGGGCTATAGCCCATGGTCAAAAATTATGAAAAACGAGGTTAATTTCTTTTTTCAGAAATTCAAAAAACGATGGGCTATAACCCATGTTTTTTTTTGTTTTTGTTTTTTCAAATCATCAAAAATGATGAAAAACTGCGTGCTATAGTATGCCGTACGGTATGGGCTATAGCCCATGATCAAAAATGATGAAAAACGAGGATCTTTTTTTTTCTCCAAAAATTCAAAAAAGATGGGCTATAACCCATGTATTTTTTTTTTTTTTTTTTTTTTTAATCCTCAAAAATGATGAAAAACTGCGTGCTATAGTATGCCGTACGGTATGGGCTATAGCCCATGGTCAAAAATGATGAAAAACGAGGTTAATTTCTTTTTTCAGAAATTCAAAAAACGATGGGCTATAACCCATGTTTTTTTTTTTGTTTTTTTTTTCAAATCATCAAAAATGATGAAAAACTGCGTGCTATAGTATGCCGTACGGTATGGGCTATAGCCCATGATCAAAAATGATGAAAAACGAGGATCTTTTTTTTTCTCCAAAAATTCAAAAAAGATGGGCTATAACCCATGTTTTTTTTTTGTTTTTTCAAATCCTCAAAAATGATGAAAAACTGCGTGCTATAGTATGCCGTACGGTATGGGCTATAGCCCATGGTCAAAAATGATGAAAAACGAGGTTAATGTTTTTTTCAAAAAATCAAAAAACGATGGGCTATAACCCATGTTTTTTTTTTTTTTTTTTTTTTTCAAATCATCAAAAATGATGAAAAACTGCGTGCTATAGTATGCCGTACGGTATGGGCTATAGCCCATGATCAAAAATGATGAAAAACGAGGATCTTTTTTTTTCTCCAAAAATTCAAAAAAGATGGGCTATAACCCATGTTTTTTTTCTTTTTTTTTTCTTTTTTCAAATCCTCAAAAATGATGAAAAACTGCGTGCTATAGTATGCCGTACGGTATGGGCTATAGCCCATGGTCAAAAATGATGAAAAACGAGGTTAATGTTTTTTTCAAAAAATCTAAAAACGATGGGCTATAACCCATGTTTTTTTTTTCCAAATCCTCAAAAATGATGAAAAACGGCGTGCTACAGTATGCCGTACGATATGGGCTATTAGACGAGCGTCTACAAATGGGATAAAAAAGTCTAAAGATAGACGTCTAAAACACGTCTAAAAATAGACGTGTTTTAGACGTCTATTTTTAGACGTTTTTTATCCCATTTTTAGACGTTTCTTAGACGTCTATTTTTAGACGTTTTTTATCCCATTTTTAGACGCACGTCTAATAGCCGGCTATTGCTCAGTGGGATAAAATGCTCATGTTCAAAAATAATGAAAAACGATCATTAATATGATTCTGTGTTATTTAAACTTTACTAACTGAAGGCTAACAAACAAAAGATCACTTCAAAATTACCAGGAGACTTTGCTTAAGAGTGTCTGACTGATGGTGCAGTGGTCTAATCATCAGGCTTTCAGTACAGACATTCCATGTTCAAGTCCTGTTCCTCCTACAGCTCAATGCTGCAGTAATTTGAACTTTTTTCAAGGCTTGAATAAAAAATAAAAACTCAAAAGCACCAGGAGACATGTGCTGAATGCCCAAAGGTGCCTTGGCGTAATGGTATGGAGCGCTTGACCCGTTGCCTCTGCTACAGGCAGTTGGCAGGTTCAAGTCCCATGTCATGACATCAAGGTGCTGGAGGACCATCGGGAGACGGTGCTCTCTCCCCCTGTTTCCTGAGATGTAACGGTTGGGGCTTATGTCTGAAAGAACCCTGTCCAGCTAACCTTTTACCATGAAAATGTCCAATTTAACATACTCTTACCACCTCTCAGTGTGCCCTTTTCCAACTGGCCTGGAAGCCAGACATAAAAGAGGGACTTTCCAACCAAGTTTTGGGCCACCAATCAGGGCCCAGTATGCAAATACACAACCTATTCTGTCAGATGATGGGGCCAAAACCATGAAATAAAATATGTCGTTTTTTCATCATTTTCATATTGGTTTTTGAAATCGTTGCGAAAATCATGAACTATAGTTCATGGTTTTTGCGACGATTATTAAACAAATATACTATAGTGTAGTTTTTTCATTGACAAAAGTCAAGAAAAATGACATTGCCATTGTCGACGATTATAATCGAGGCCCAGTATGCAAATACACAGACTATTCTGTCAGATGGGCCAAAATGCATTGCAATTTAATTTGTAAACGTTTAACCTAATTCTTATCTGTAAAACGTTAGGTGGACAGGGTTCTTTCAAACATAACCCCCGACTGTTACTTTTCAGGAAACAGGGGGAGAGAGCACCGTCTCCCGATGGTCCTCCAGCACCTTGATGTCATGACATGGGACTTGAACCTGCCAATTGCCTGTAGCAGAGGCAGCGGGTCAAGCTCTCCACACCATTACGCCAAGGCACCTTTGGGCATTCAGCACATGTCTCCTGGTGCTTTTGAGTTTTTATTTTTTATTCAAGCCTTGAAAAGTTCAAATTACTACAGCATTGAGCTGTAGGAGGAACAGGACTTGAACTTGGAATGTCTGTACTGAAAGCCTGATGATTAGACCACTGCACCATCAGTCAGACACTCTCAGGCAAAGTCTCCTGGTAATTTTGAAGTGATCTTTTGTTTGTTAGCCTTCAGTTAGTAAAGTTTAAATAACACAGAATCATATTAATCAGATGTTTCTTAGCGCTGTTGAGGTCTTCTTTTATGTGATAGTGTAACAGCTGGGAATCGAACCCTGGTCTCCCACGTGGAAAGCCAACATCTTAACCACTACGACAATTAGAGTTTTGAGGTAGTCAGGCTGAGGCTGTTAGCCACTGCTAGAATAGCAGTAAATGAAGCTCAATAACTAGCATTAAACTTTAGGAAGAGTGGGATTTGAAAATGAACTCTCTGTGCGGAATAAACCCTACTACACCATCACTCAGTAACATCTGCCTCTTTGTACTGTTGAAGCGATCTTTTGTATGTTAGCCTTCAGATAGTAAAGTTGAAAGAATCAAGAGTTGAACATAGAATCACGTTCATCAGAGTGTAACACCCAGGAATCGAACACAGGTCACCTGCACTGAAGGCCAACATCTTAACCACTAAGCCAAAGCAACTGCCTATGGCTCAGGGGAGATATGAGACTTTTGAGGTCATCAGGCTGAGGCTGTGAGCCACTGCTATACAATAAAAAAAATCCAAAAACGATGGGCTATAACCCATGTTTTTTTTTCTTTTTTTTTTTATCCTGAAAAATGATGAAAAACTGCGTGCTATAGTATGCCGTACAGTATGGGCTATAGCCCATGGTCAAAAATGATGAAAAACGAGGTAATTTCTTTTTCCAAAAATTCAAAAAACGATGGGCTATAACCCATGTTTTTTTTTTTGTTTTTTTTTTCAAATCATCAAAAATGATGAAAAACTGCGTGCTATAGTATGCCTTACGGTATGGGCTATAGCCCATGATCAAAAATGATGAAAAACGAGGATCTTTTCTTTTCTCCAAAAATTCAAAAAAGATGGGCTATAACCCATGTTTTTTTTTTTTTTTTTTTTTTTTTCAAATCCTCAAAAATGATGAAAAACTGCGTGTTATAGTATGCCGTACGGTATGGGCTATAGCCCATGGTCAAAAATGATGAAAAACGAGGTTAATGTTTTTTTCAAAAAATCAAAAAACGATGGGCTATAACCCATGTTTTTTTTTTTCAAATCCTCAAAAATGATGAAAAACTGCGTGCTACAGTATGCCGTACGATATGGGCTATTAGACGAGCGTCTACAAATGGGATAAAAAACGTCTAAAGATAGACGTCTAAAACACGTCTAAAAATAGACGTGTTTTAGACGTCTATTTTTAGACGTTTTTTATCCCGTATGGTGTAATGGTGTGTAATGGTGTGGAGCGCTTGACCCGTTGCCTCTGCTACAGGCAGTTGTCAGGTTCAAGTCCCATGTCATGACATCAAGGTGCTGGAGGACCATCGGGAGATGGTGCTCTCTCCCCCTGTTTCCTGAGATGTAACGTTTGGGGCTTATGTCTGAAAGAACCCTGTCCAGCTAACCTTTTACCATGAAAATGTCCAATTTAACATACTCTTACCACCTCTCAGTGTGCCCTTTTCCAACTGGCCTGGAAGCCAGACATAAAAGAGGGACTTTCCAACCAAGTTTTGGGCCACCAATCAGGGCCCAGTATGCAAATACACAACCTATTCTGTCAGATGATGGGCCAAAACCATGAACTAAAATATGTCGTTTTTTCATCATTTTCATATTGGTTTTTGGAATCGTTGCGAAAATCATGAACTATAGTTCATGGTTTTTGCGACGATTATTAAACAAATATACTATAGTGTAGTTTTTTCATTGACAAAAGTCAAGAAAAATGACATTGCCATTGTCGACGATTATAATCGAGGCCCAGTATGCAAATACACAGACTATTCTGTCAGATGGGCCAAAATGCATTGCAATTTTATTTGTAAACGTTTAACCTAATTCTTATCTGTAAAATGTTAGGTGGACAGGGTTCTTTCAAACATAACCCCCGACTGTTACTTTTCAGGAAACAGGGGGAGAGAGCACCGTCTCCCGATGGTCCTCCAGCACCTTGATGTCATGACATGGGACTTGAACCTGCCAACTGCCTGTAGCAGAGGCAACGGGTCAAGCGCTCCACACCATTACACCAAGGCACCTTTGGGCATTCAGCACATGTCTCCTGGTGCTTTTGAGTTTTAATTTTTTATTCAAGCCTTGAAAAGTTCAAATTACTGCAGCATTGAGCTGTAGGAGGAACAGGACTTGAACTTGGAATGTCTGTACTGAAAGCCTGATGATTAGACCACTGCACCATCAGTCAGACACTCTCAGGCAAAGTCTCCTGGTAATTTTGAAGTGATCTTTTGTTTGTTAGCCTTCAGTTAGTAAAGTTTAAATAACACAGAATCATATTAATCAGATGTTTCTTAGCGCTGTTGAGGTCTTCTTTTATATGATAGTGTAACAGCCGGGAATCGAACCCTGGTCTCCCACGTGGAAAGCCAACATCTTAACCACTACGACAATTAGAGTTTTGAGGTAGTCAGGCTGAGGCTGAGGCTGAGGCTGTTAGCCACTGCTAGAATAGCAGTAAATGAAGCTCAATAACTAGCATTAAACTTTAGGAAGTGTGGGATTTGAAAATGAACTCTCTGTGCGGAATAAACCCTACTACACCATCACTCAGTAACATCTGCCTCTTTGTACTGTTGAAGCGATCTTTTGTATGTTAGCCTTCAGATAGTAAAGTTGAAAGAATCAAGAGTTGAACATAGAATCACGTTCATCAGAGTGCAACACCCAGGAATCGAACACAGGTCCCCTGCACTGAAGGCCAACATCTTAACCACTAAGCCAAAGCAACTGCCTATGGCTCAGGGGAGATATGAGACTTTTGAGGTTATCAGGCTGAGGCTGTGAGCCTTCAGTTAATACACCTCTAAATGTTCAAATCCCTGTTCTCCTATAGCTTAATGCTGGAGTGTTTCAACTTTACTGAGGGCTAACACACACATTTACCAGGAGATGTTCACTGTGTGTCTGACTGATGGTGCAATGGTCTAATGATCAGTCTCTCTGTACGGACATTCCATGTTCAAGTCCCATTGCTCCTATAGCACACTGCTAATGTTTCTCATCCTCCGCAACACCCATTCTCATACACCGCTATACTTTTAAGTATGTTGCGGTAGAGAGAACGTCATCATTTTGGACCATGGGCTATAGCCCATTATCGTACGGCATACTATAGCACGCCGTTTTTCATCATTTTTGAGGATTTGAAATAAAAATGAAAAAATAAAAAAAACGATGGGTTATAGCCCATCGTTTTTTGAATTTTTGAAGAAAAGAAAATATCCTCGTTTTTCATCATTTTTGACCATGGGCTATAGCCCATATCGTACGGCATACTATAGCACGCCGTTTTTCATCATTTTTGAGAATTTGAAAACAAAAATTAAAATTAAAAAAAACGATGGGTTATAGCCCATCGTTTTTTGAATTTTTGAAGAAAAACAAATCCTTGTTTTTAATAATTTTTTACCACGATTTCAAAAGTCTTCTTTTGTATGATAGTGTAACAGCTGGGAATCGAACCCTGGTCTCCCACGTGGAAAGCCAACATCTTAACCACTACGACAATTAGAGTTTTGAGGTAGTCAGGCTGAGGCTGTGAGCCACTGCTAGAATAGCAGTAAATGAAGCTCAATAACTAGGATTAAACTTTAGGAAGAGTGGGATTTGAACATGAACTCTCTGTGCTGAATAGCCCCTACTACACCATCACTCAGTAACATCTGCCTCTTTGTACTGTTGAAGCGATCTTTTGTATGTTAGCCTTCAGATAGTAAAGTTGAAAGAATCAAGAGTTGAACATAGACTCACGTTCATCAGAGTGTAACACCCAGGAATCGAACACAGGTCCCCTGCACTGAAGGCCAACATCTTAACCACTAAGCCAATGCAACTGCCTATGGCTCAGGGGAGATATGAGACTTTTGAGGTTATCAGGCTGAGGCTGTGAGCCTTCAGTTAATACACCTCTAAATGTTCAAATCCCTGTTCTCCTATAGCTTAATGCTGGAGTGTTTCAACTTTACTAACTGAGGGCTAACACACACAATTACCAGGAGATGTTCACTGTGTGTCTGACTGATGGTGCAATGGTCTAATGATCAGTCTCTCTGCGGACATTCCATGTTCAAGTCCCATTGCTCCTATATATAGCACAATGCTAATGTTTCTCATCCTCCGCAACACCCATTCTCATACACCGCTATACTTTTAAGTATGTTGCGGTAGAGAGAACGTCATCATTTTGGACCATGGGCTATAGCCCATATCGTACGGCATACTATAGCACGCTGTTTTTCATCATTTTTGAGGATTTGAAAAAATGTGAAAAAATGAAAAAAACGATGGGTTATAGCCCATCGTTTTTTGAATATTAGATTATTATTTTTTTATCCTCGTTTTTCATAATTTTGGACCATGGGCTATAGCCCATATCGTACGGCATACTATAGCACGCCGTTTTTCATCATTTTTGAGGATTTGAAAAAAATGAAAAAACATGGGTTATTGCAATTTTTTAATCATTTTTGACCATCTCACTGAGCAATAGCCGGCTATTAGACGTGCGTCTAAAAATAGGATAAAAACATCTAAAAATAGACGTCTAAAACACGTCTATTTTTAGACGTTTTTTATCCCATTTTTAGACGCTCGTCTAATAGCCCATATCATACGGCATACTCTAGCACGCCGTTTTTAATAATTTTTGAGGATTTGAAAAAAATGAAGTGTGGAAAGTAAAGTCTCACAGTAAAGACTGGGGTTGGATTCACCCCTTAATTTTCTTGTTTGAACTTGAGTGGGGTTTGAACCCACCATCTCCTGATTATGTGGCAGCGTTTTAACACACTGATCCACTGGTTCCAGACAATTCACACTGTTTTTTTGTTTGTTTTGTTCTTCTGAAATTGGCACTGCTCCATGATATCTTTTAACACCTTGAGAGCAGCAGTAACAGTGCTGCTTTTCCAGTGCTGTTTTTCCTGACAAACAAAACATGACTCAGCCACTACAAATGTTCAAGTCCTTGGCTCACAGGGAGGTTTTTCAATCTCTCGCTTGAAATGACAACTTTTTTCAAAGTGCATGGTGTAAGTCAGGCCGGTCCGTTTCACTGAGAATAGTAGGTTTAGGTGGTTGTGGTTCCTGTTCCATCACACTGTGAAAGAAGCTTTCAGTACATCTATTGACTGAAATTCAAGCTCTCTTAAAGCCCATCAAATGAGTGCACACACACACACACACACACACACACACACACACACACACACTCCAATGATGTAAGTCACGTAAGTCTTATTATTGTATTTATTATTTACATATGTGTTCAAACTTCCTCTCAGACAGTTTGGGAAGAGAGCGTGTTGGCATTCAACCAGTAGGACCAGTCAATAAAAACAGCTGCATCTACCCGCCTGTTAACAGCATCACTTACTGTACACACAACAGTGCTTCTTAAACCTTTTTATGACAAGGACACCCAAAACACTGTGCACAAATGGAACTAAATATGTCCATTGGGTTCCATTTGTATACACTCTCAGAGTTACAAACCTGGGGTTCATTTGGAACCCCTTCAAAGAACCCGGGGGACCACTGACTTACAAAGAATATATATATACACAGTGAAAAGGACAGACAGACAGACAGACAGACAGACAGACAGACAGACAGACAGACAGACAGACAGACAGACAGACAGACAGACAGACAGACAGACAGACAGACAGACAGACAGACAGACAGACAGACAGACAGACAGACAGACAGACAGACATTTTTGAGAGCGAAGACATGAAGGGAAGAGAGGAAAGGAGACAAGGAGATGTGATGACTCCTTTAATCTCTGGGAGGAAGGAAGGACATAAGGAAGGAAGGAGGCAGGAAGGGGAGGGGAAATATTAAGGGAGGCATTAGAAAGATGGACTGGCCATAAAAAACACTCGTAACACCACTACAGGGTGGCTGTCATGATGAGTGGTGATACTGCAAATGTTGACAGACTGCCATGGAGGACAATAAATCATAATATAATATCCATTTCCAATCCAATATCAATTTACTGTAGAACATTCAGAATAGCCTAATTAAAATTAGCATATAACTTTATGCTGATCTAGCAGTGCTTTTCCACGTGCAGTTCTCATAGTGTAACACATTACTTTGTTCTAAAAGTCATTAATTCTAATGGGAAGCACACACAACCCTTTTTTTCAACCATCTAGCCTATCATAGAGCGTGCATCTCCAACACAGTGACAGCCTACTCTGTACAGAGCCTCGGGATTAGATTCATCTCAACTTTATCCCGTTTGATTTATCCAACGTAATGCATCTGATATCCACTCTGGCCGGCCGCCACTAAAATCAATAATATTAAGATCAAAACAAAGCAGGCCATGTCGAAGAGGAGGAAACGTGGCTTTGTATCCTTAACCCCGGTGAGGTTTAACTTTAATTGCTCAGCTTTTTAAAATAATCGCGAGGATTTTCACTGAAAGCATAATATAGCTGATAAAGAGACAGCTGTGGAAACCACAAGGCAGTGGTGGGGAACGCTTCCAGAGAAACAGATGTTCAGCTTCAGTACGCTCTGATGAGATGCTTGGCCTGCTGCGCTGCGTCCACGACATGTCCAGACTGCATGTGTCCAAGTCTCATGACATGCACCGCAATGCTCATTTGTAAAATACTTCAAAGTGGTCTAATAGCTCTCAATTACAAGTGGAAGTTGCTCTGTCAAATTTGAGTTAAAGAACTGGAGTAGCCTACTAGCTATTAAATAAAACAAAAGTACATTATATATTTTTATATCAATGCATTGCTGCAGAGAAAACATTGAAATCAAAGATTTTACAGTAATCTTAAACAAAATATAAATAATAGTAAAAATAGCAATGCACTTTGTCCCTCCATTGAAATGCCGTGTCCAATGTGTTTTTGAGTCCAAAAAAGTACAGTTATCTTTGTAATGTGGTGAAGTGAAAGTATCAAGTATCCAACAACAAATACTAAACTACAGAGTACAGTGCCCATGTACATGTATGCTACTTACTGTACACCACTGGACGGACGGACGGACAGACAGACAGACAGACAGACAGACAGACAGAACATACACACATGTAGTACACGCATTTCCTTTAGGGAAAGACTATAGACTGTCTGGGTTGTTTGTATTTATGTTGGATATTATCACAATTTCATATTTTGTATGAAAAAAATCTAAACCACATCAACCTTCTCCTTGGCGTCCATATTTTGGGTACATTTCCAACATTTTGGCAAAGTTTGTCAAATGTCTTTTTTGTATTATTAAAAATAAGAGGGCAATATTACTATTTCATATTTGTTAAACACAAGAGTAAATGGCTTAAGTGGTTAAGATATGTCCACCCCCCTTTTACAAATTGAATACATTTAATCATGGATATTCACAAATTAAGACCCATAGCATATGCGGCTGTGCCATTGTGTAGATGTACAGATGTACATGTACAATATGCAACATTTCACATGTGTGAAATGGTGTCATGTCACACCTGGGGGGCAATTCAGTGGAGACAAAGAGGTAAATCAGGCATGGGTGGAAAACAATGACTTTACACTTTACAGGGTAAAATACAGGGTGAAATAAGGGAAGTCGAAGAGGTCAGATGCCAGACGTCAAATTTGTATGTATGTATGTGTGTGTGCGTGCGTGCGTGTACATGTGTGCATGAACAATCCATTCCAGTCTCATTGAGGTTTGACAGCTCCCTGCTGTAGTTTCCTTCCCGTGGTTTACGCACAGCTTCTAGTCCGGTTTATAGCTGAGTGTGCATGTGCATCCGTGCACGCACATGTGTTTGTGTACGTGTGTGTGTGTGTGTGTGTGTGTGTGTGTGTGTGTGTGTGTATGTGTGTGTGAGAGAGAGAGTTCTCCAGGCTGTTAAATGGTTGTTTTCAGCTTGTTTTTTGCCTGTCTCTCTTTCTTCATCTCTCTCACTCTCCTCTTAGTCTGTAAAACCTGCAACACAGAAAGAAAAAAATGAATAGAAACAATCAGGAAAAAAAGAGTTGAAATATAAAAAAAATCTAATGACTCATGAAAAAATATATAAAAAAGGTTCAAATGACTCATCAACAATCAGGAAACAAGAAATGATGTCATATTTGTCAGGTGAAACAAGCGCTCTCCGCTGTGCATCTGTCCCCCCCCGCCCCTTTTTCTTTCTTTTTTTCCCCCTTAACTATCGTTTCCTTTTTTTGTAATGTACGTTTCTCTGTCACAACCTCGCAGCCGTTTTCGTTCGTTTGCAACGTTCTTTTGTTGGTTAAATCACTGTGTTTTGTTATGGCTTTCCTGCTCTACAGTTAGCTCATAGCATTAGCCGCTGTTATCAGCCACTCTGCTCCGTGTTGCAGTGTGTGGTCTACGCTGGTCTGGGTGCAGAGACCTCCGCAGTGCGTGTGTCATAGCTTAAGAGGCAGCCAATCATGACGAAGTCACTACTACGCGATTGGCTACACGAGTGGTTAAGACTCCCATTGGCTTAGGCAGTATGGGGTCAGACTCCCATTGGCTTAGGGGGCAGTCAATCATGACAGGTACAACAGAAATACAATATATATAAGAAAACACACACGCGCGCATGCGCGCGCACACACACACACACACACACACACACAGCCAGCCCCTGATGTTTTTCGCATGCAGGGTGTGTAAATCATCCCTACAACCCCTCTCATACATCTCTTTTTGGTTTTGTCAAATTCTTGAACTGCTTTCAGACACGGCTCCATTTCAAGACAAAGGTTTGAATTGTATTTTGTTTTGACTTGATGTTTTCAATTTCACTTTCATTCTACTTTTATTAAAGTGAGTTTATATACACACACACACACACACACACACACACACACACACACACACACACACACACACACACACACACACACACACACACACACACACACACGTCACACACACACACACACACACACACACACACACACACACACACACACACACACACACACACACACACACACACACCATATTTTGTATTGATAACTTTGTCAGCAGTGAGATTCAAAGAGGTCAGAAGGTTATTGTGAAATAAAAAGCCCCAAATACTAGGCGTACTACAGTATGTGGGAAATATACTGTAGAAAAACGAATGATTTTTTCTTTTCTATGCTTTCCATATTTATAAGATAATCTATTTGAAGATGACTCTATAGCTCACACCAAGATGAACATGAAAAAACAAAAATGACTCGGCAGACAAAAACTAAAAATATTTAGGAAAAATGGTTCTTATTATGTCCAAACATAGTGGAATCTGATCCATGTCTGCAAGGTTCAATTATCCAACCTCTTGTGTTGTCGTCGCAGGGGCAAATTGAACGCACGTGTTGTTTTGTTGTTGTTGTATGGCAGCCATTAAAGAAGGAAACACCGTGAAAGGAGACCCCCACCCCACCCTGACCCCTAAACAATTAGCACAATATGTAAACAATTACGATTAGTTACGTTTCAAATGTACCTTCCTGTTGGACCATACAGCCAACCAGTTGGAGAGATCACAGAATGAGGCGCTTAACCTTTTGTTTTCATGAAATATCAGAAGCATAATGAACATAATACAGAAGCGTTTGTATTGGTATATTTATATATATTTTAAACCAGTGGTTCTCAATCTTTTCAGGCCACGACCCACCAAAAACTATCCTATTTAAACTACATTATGTTTGGCTCAGTTCCACTGATAAATATTGTGAAAATTGAAGCTCTACAGGCTTTTGTGAGATTTGTAGGGTTTCAAGCAAGGGACCCTCAGGATTCCTTGATGGGGTTCCAAGTGAACACGACACGTACAGGTCTGTAAGGCGTCGCTCACATATAAAAGACAGGCTGAGAGAGAGACAGAGAGTGCACCCTGTCTTTTATATGTGAGCGACACCTAACTCTGAGAGTTCTTACCCATCCAGCGCGCATTTTGGTCAGGAGGCCTGAGTGCAAAAACATGCCTGTGAAGTCATACAGTACTTTAATTCATCTTCAAAACGTTCAGTGTTACGGGTGAAGGCTTTGCTAGAAGACAAATTCCTTCCCTCAGAACAAAAGGAAATCAGAAGGAGGGGTATGAGTTTATTACCATTTAATTTCTTCATCATCTCCCGGTCAGGAAGCCCTAAAACCTAAAACCACCCACTCCTTCTTCCTTGTCTGGGAATAATACATTCTGGGCTGTGGATTGCATTTTCACACTTTCTCTCATTTTGTCTGTCATTTTTGTCTCTGAAAATATACAGGTATCTTCCAAAATCTATAGCATCCAAAACAAGAATAATGTGGGTGCTGAAAACTAATCTAAATCAGTGAGATGAAGGCTGAATAAGCTTCTCTTCCAAGTCTTCCAATAATGAGCAACCATCAGAAGCCAGTGGTTATCTCAAAATGGGGTCCGGAGACACCGGGCAACCTTGAGTGAGTATAAAAATGTGTTAAAATATCATTATTCTTTTTTGACCACTTTAACCCTACTGTATATAGTAAATAGTCGATTTACAAGCTTGTAGATCTGATGTTGTAGATTTTTTCCAGGAAAGAAATCTGAATTAGTTTTTTGATGATACATTTTAACGACACAAATATTGTGCAGGGGTCCGTTGCACAACTAATGGGGGTCCACAGGGTCCGTTGCACAACCAATGTGCCAAATTCAATAATTTTGGCGTCAACAGAGAACCACTGATTGAAGCCACTAGATGTTGCGCCCTGTCCTCAGATGAATGATTCATAACTCAAGTTATTTTGCTCATGGTCATGGACTATTGGGATTTTCACTACCGTCACCATAATGAGGCATTATGGACTACTGACACTACACTATACACGCATGCACGCATGCACGCACACGCACACACACACACACACACACACACACACACACACACTGTGCCCAGAAAATATTGTTTTGATGAGATCCAGGGTCCGGACATTAACACCCCGAGTGGCAAGGACGGAGTTCTCCGTTCTATCAATAAGTAACGCCTAGCGCTCAGGACGGAGATTTATTGATATCAAAACCGATCGCAGCACTCCACAGGCTGTTGTGCAACATTTGGCGTCCTTTCCTTGTTGTCATCGAAAATGTTCCCCCCCATTTTAGCCGATGAGACCGAAAATCTTAAAACGTGAATAATTCTTGATCTGAATCATTCCGTCCAATTCTAAGCAAAGATTATGTGTTAGACGGCCCATCACGGTCCCGTCACTAGTCGCGTTAGAATTAATCATACCTCCCGTTGTTGTCGATCGCCTCTGGAGTGTTTTGGCTACATCAAGCTACTTCAGCTACATCCGCCTGGTGCGTCGCTAAATGTGCTCCGCTGCTATACATCGCTGGGCGCTCTGATAAATGAGTAAATGAATAAACGTTTTAACTGCCTGTGTTTCTGTGCTTTCAGAGGGAGTTGCAGAGCTGTAGAAACTAGGGCCCTCGTATAGTTTTATGAGTTTAGGGCCAAAGCCGGTTCGGCCTTTCATCACTGGCTGGTGTGGAACACATTCATGTTTATAGCAGTGAGTCCCAACCAGTCCTCATGGCCAACCACTGGTTGCAAGAGGGCTCCCAAATAACCGGAAAAACACTAAGGCCAAGTTTACACGTCAACGATCAGAACAGAAAACGACAAAGTGCCGTTGCGTTCTCACATTTTATTCTGTGTTTACCAGATAGACCAGTCACACATGCAAACCACAGAGCCACGCTTGCGAACCTCCATTCAGAGCCAATGTAAACATACGCCATGTGCGTACGTTCCCATTCTCGCAATTGGAATTATATATATTATCAGAGATTTGGATTTGAAGTTAAGGGCAGAGTGAAGTACAACCTGAAGTAGATTCTTGACAATCCACAATGTCAGATTTGTCAGATCACTAGACATTGTGAAATGCTAAAATGTTAACTGGCAGGCAATATTACTGACAATATTCTACAAGCATCTTTCTCTTTCTAGTTCAAACGTGAACAGATTATGGCCCAGGCCAATACGATCAGTGTCCTATATCAGTTGTCCTTGGAGGTATCTGGGCAGCGAGGCCGATGCAGATTGTAAAATGTATATAGTCTATACACAGTAAAGACCTACAGTATGGCTGCCTAACAGGACTAACGTCTGTTTGTTGGTTAATAACCACCCTAAATAATGTAAATACTGTAGCAGGTTATAGACTGGAATTCCTGTCTGATAAAATGTCTATAGGTGCTTCCTTGGTCTACACATGCCAAAGGGGGGGCATAATTAAGAAAATAAGCTAAATAAACCTTGTTGGAGTGGCCACTCCGGTTTGTAGCCTACTGCATCTCTGCCTGAACCCTATTGGACCCGACAGGCTATGGTCAGGTCTGTCTTATGTCTCACATTTTATGGGCTCATATGGGGTTCGGGCTGTACATTAATATTCTAACTTATTTGTATGAATAAAGACAGAAAGGTCTGTTCTTGACAAATACCCAATCCTACATACAACATACGGTTTATTGTGGAAGAAAAAGAGACAGCTGAATCTATCAGTTATGGACTGTCACTTAGATATTGATTGATAAGATATTGAGATGCTATAGCCTGGAATGCAGACAAATCTGTCACAGTGTAATCACTTCAGCTTGATCTGCCCCTCTTCCCATTCAAAATGTTTTCCTCCCAGCAGAGCTGGGCCAATCACAGCCCTTTATTCAATGGTTCAATGGTCAAGGTTTATCCTCTAAAAAATAATGCCCAACATACAGTAGAGTGGCCCTTGATTAACGGGAGGCGATGATAACTAGCCTACATTCAGAACATTGAATTGCTCCTTCCGACGTCGGAAGGAACATATTGATCTGATCTCACCTCTCATGGTAGAATGGAATCCATTTCTGATGATAGATGGCTGTTTTCCTGAAGAGACAGAGACACAACAGTTAGAACACACGCACGCGCACGCACGCGCACGCACTAACGCACGCACGCACGCATGCACACACACACACACACACACACACACACACACACACACACACATACACACACACACCATGTCGTCTGCGTCTTCCTGTGTGTGTTCTTCATCTCTTCCTGCTTCCTCTCGTTCCTCGTCTTCGTCCTCCTCCTCCTCTTCCTCACTGTTGTGTCTCTGCTCTGAAGTCCATTCCTCCTCTTCCTCGCTCTTACATTCCTCTGTGTTACTGTGCAGCTCTGCTAAGAACAAGAATCAGTTGTGGAACTCAGATTCTACAAAATTACATTTAGAACGCCCCTCACTAAGGTGAAAACAGACACAGTAAGTACAGTAAATTAGACAAAACAGGCTAATACAGGAAGCTTCTTAGAGCAGTTGTGGATTTGGTTTAATTTTACACTCTAAAGAGTTAAAGATCTAATCTAAGCATTCACTTGGTCATCAACTCTCCACCATTTAGCTGGGGACCACCTGGAACCTCCTCAAGGACCCCTGGTTGTCCCTGCACCACTGGTTGAGAACCACTGCCTTCAGAGGGTGTGGTATAAACAACCCAACACCTACTGTAGTTGTTCCCTCTCTTCGGGATGTTTATGATTTCATGTCATGAGTTCAAGACATATTTCGTAGTGCTCCCAACGCGTGAGCTTGTAAAAAAAAAAACGGGCTATTTCCAGATTTTGCGACATCGTGGCATGCAACCAAGTGTAAATCAGGCTTGTGTCCACATTCATGTGGCACTGTATTTCTCTGCCATTCCCATGTGGTTGAGAAGAAGCCGCTTGGCTGCAGGTTCCGGCTGTACTGTTTGAACAGCTCTGCAGCACCGCCTTGATCCTGTCC
>NC_139703.1:11898257-11918257 GCF_964188405.1 Protomyctophum parallelum | reverse complement strand
CCAAGCAAGCCACAAGACAAGCATGTTCTGAAGGACACAAAAAAACAAAACTGATTGCCAAGTCATGATACAATGGACACACCCAGGGCAGCACACATCCTCTACATGCATCGATTAGTGAATGCTTCAGCACCACTGCTGATGGACAGTGACAGGCCATGCGCTCGGTGACCTGCAAGGCTGCAACATGCCTTTATTTATAAAATATCCAATATCAAAGCAGCACACAGAGCCACTGTGTCAGTCTCCACAGAGGCAGTGTGTTTGTAGTTAAGCCATTACCAACACTACAGCAACACATGCAAAGAGTTAGAATGCACATAGAATCCAACAATGGGATGACAAGCTATGTTGGGGTTGACAAACGGGCTGTGATTTTGTAGAACGTTCTGTATTCTTACGCAGTTGCAATCAAACACAAATTACTTATTTCTCGCCAGCAAAGTGAAAGACAAAGAAGATAATGGCGTCCTACAACAGTACATACTGTAGCCTATTGCAAGACAAAGTAGACGGGGTACAGCGAGGGTGTAGTAAGATGCAGCTGCTCATAACCTGATAAGCAACATAAGCTCAGATTGTTTCCAGGATATAATTAAATTAAACTAGACATTTCCATGTTTTATTGCAGTGGTTCCCAAGCAATAAAACAGTGACAATAGAAAGAAACATGCACCCATCCCCTCCAATGTAGAAAGACTGAAATGCTCACACATGACCTACTGACATTCAACTTTTAATCACTTCAACCCTATAGTCCCTATTCTGGGCATATCACTATAGGCGAACATTCAGTCAGCTCCGTAGATGTGAGATTGTAGATGGGCTTTTTTCAGTGAAGAGATACAGTATGGTGCAGTGTGGAAAAAGAATAGGGGGACAAAAAAAGTCAATATAATTGAACATATAATAAAAAAGTAATATATCCACAGGACATTAAAAACTGAAGAAGCAAAACATGAATATAATACATGAATGCTGTATTCGAATAAGCAGGCCTCAAGATGCGATGTGGGTTTAAGAAACCTGACTGCAGTTTATCACAAATGCAACTTTCCTCTGACACTAACTACCAAAGGTTTGCTTGCTGTCAATTGTTTGTGAAATGTTTGATATGATGAAAGGCGTTGAGAATGGTCTATTAATAGAGGTAATGCAAGATTAAGGGCATTTCTTTTTCTCCAGAAGAGATTGAACTGAAGGCACCATAAAACATTCAGGAACAGGGGAGTTACGCAATCCAAAATACTGAGGGGCACAATTAGAATTGACTGTACAGCGCACAATAAAAGTCCTTGTATTACTGTATATTATAAGTCAATGAGCAGAGAAATAATTTAAACAGTGAGCAACAATACAAAGTCCAAATCAAATGCGGTCAACTAAATAAAAAATTGAGATTTCCAATTAACCAAGATGATTTTCTTCGCAGCTGTACTGGCGAGTAACACAAAGTATGCTTTGTTGAAATTTGTGTTGATCAATGTAACGCCACCCAGTAATGTGTGTGTATGTCTAATCCACATAACTCAAGAACCGTTCACACGACTGACTTCAAATTTGACACACGTGTTCCACATCACCACACAGTGCAGTACCCGGCTTTGAGTCAGTCGGATACACGGATGTAGAGAACTGCCACAAAAGGCTCTGGTCAGGCTCTGCCAGTGGACCTAATGAGCCTAAAGGCTTATTTCACACTCCAGTTTGAGGTGATAGCTTTGCTGCTGTTGTATTTCTTTAACTACAACATTATGCCACTCGCCGCGGTGATCAGCTACCACGGCCCGACACATCTGTCTGTTTTTACTGTCCGACAAGTCCTTTCACACCTGGGGCTAATCACCTCGTTGGTCACTGATTGGTCTACATTAGAACCCCTTGGTTTGGCAGTCACAGAAAATGCACACAAAAGGGACACAGACAGAAGGTTAAAACGGGTGATATGACAACGGGTATTGCATACTAGATTCCCAAACTTGCATCGTTCCCAAGTAGGCCGGTGGCCGACGGGCACAGTTCTAGTTATTACAATTGAGAAGAGCACAGTTGTGCGCAGTTCCGGTGACGTATACGGAAGTGCCATTTACGCCTGTGCTTTGTGGCCATGATACTGTATGTCACTGGCTTTACAACCGTGATGTGGCTGTTCGCAGGTCCCCACAGCAGGGCCTTGATACTGTATGTCACCGTGATGTGGCTGTTCGCAGGTTCCCACAGCAGGTCCAGCTTTTGCAGTTTCCCTTTCCGTAACGCGTGGCGTTAAGACAGGAGCGCGCCCGCAGGTGCACAAGCTTATAGTCTATTCAAAAAATCCATTCCAGTGCACAAATAATATAGAAACACCATTTGACTCCTACATGCGGTGCAACTTTTCACATAATTCTTTGGCAACCCTATGAGCAGAAGTGAAAGTGCTAAGTGGTGGGCTAAACATGTGATTTTAATTTGTGGTTGATTGGATGTTGCATTCATGATAAATGGCAGCCAATTACAGGCAGCATGGAATATCAAAACGCCGTTCTATTTTGGTGGGAGGGAAAATGGTTCTGACATTTGTTGCTCCCTCTATGGGTCGAAATAAGATGGACAAGAAACACCTCAACACAGAACTCTGACCTAGACACAGAACATACTAAACACCTCAGGAATGAACAGACTAACATAACTCTGAACTAGACACAGAACATACTAAACAGAGTTGCTGAAATAAACGTAATAATTCAGGCAAGACGAAATCTAATGACCCTAAACCAAACCGGCAAATGTTCAAGTTGACAAACCTTTTCCAAGTGCAAATGTTGTAGGCTTTGACAGTTTCATCTTCTTTCTTTCTTTCTTTGTAAGAAATTGTTTTCGAAAATGTTTGCCTATGATGACCAAAATAAAGCTGCCAGGTTCGAAGTGGGTACATTTTTATTAAGCACACTAAGAACATCATATCTTTTTTTTTTTACAGTCTGTTGAATCCCATGCAAGTATGCGTCCTCATAAAGCCCCATATGGAGACCATTACCCCATGTCTCATGTCTTCATTCTGTTCAGTTATTTATTGACATGTCATCTCCCGCATTTAGCTCAGTGGCTAGAGAGGCCGTCTGCTAACCACAAGGTCACCGGGTGGTTCGCCTCCCGGCCTGTTCATGTCTGCGTCTCGAGGGCTCATCATAACCATCTGAGCAGCCATCAACTGGGAAAAGCTGAAACTGTATTGGGCGGGAGGAGCGGGACGAAGGCTCTACAGTACGTCCTCCCGGTGGGGGCTCCTCACTGGCAGGTGCCAACAACAGTGACTAAATTGATTGATTGATTGATTGATTACTTTATTGAAAATACATTCAAAAGGATAGAGTCACAAGAAAGCCGTTAGGCTTGTTTCCGTTGTGGTCCTCTTGGGGAAAGGGGAGGGGGGAACACAGAAATGTGTGTGGGGATGAATCAATAACGATGAATCAATAACGATGAGAGGAGAAAAGGCCATCAACAAAAAAAGGTTACAAAATAATAAAAAAAGTACTAAACATGACAGGATACTGGAATGATAGGACTGAGCTGACAGGTTTTTTACAATGGAAGCAAAAGAAAAGCTATACCAAAGCTGTTGAGAAGAGATGTTGAAAAGGATCTGTTTACAGTGATCAAACTCTATGAATGTCAGCGTTTCTCAAATGGGGTACGGTACAGAACGTGTACCCCAAAAGGTACACAGAGGTACCAAAGAGGGTACGTGAGTGGAAGTGGAAAATGGAACAATTGAACCCCTATTCTGGGAGGAACATTCGCCAAAAATGGCCAATCTACAGCTCACAACAATACGTCGCAAGGCGAGCTTGTAGATCTGCAATATTTTCAGAGACATGACATCTGACCTCTTCCCAGTTCCATGATCTTACTCTGTAAAGTCCTTTCCCCCCCATTGGCATGCCTGATTTGCCTCTTTGTCTCCACTGAATTGCCACCATTGAATTGCCTCCCAAGTGTATCCCCCTTTCTCCATGTCAAGGCTTGGACTTCCCACTGAAGTGTGCCAATAACAGGCCCTTTGAATTTCTCAGAAGTCACATCTGTATGTCTGGATATACTATATGTGTATACGGCATGCATCTTTTGTTTGATTTTTATTTTTCTCCTTTTCTCCTTCCTCCAAAAAAAAGCATGGATATCGCACAAAAAACCTCCCGAATTTCACCCAGTACTTTGCACCTGTCCTGTAAACTTGTGACATGACAATAAAGTTGATTCTGATTCTGTAGTGTGTTAAACCAAAATAAAATAAAACTTGAATAGTACAACTGTAACAAATGAGAGTACTTCTTCCTTCCGCCCCAGGAGGACACATACTTGCATGGGATTCAACAGGTGGTAAAAACTATACGAGGGGCTTAGTGTTCTCTTAAGGAACGCAACTGTGGCTTTCTGATGGTATTCAACGGACCGTCAAAAATATACGAGGTTCTACGTGTGCTTTTAAGGAACGCAAGCTTTGTTTTGCGCTTTGTATAGCTCAGCGGGCTCTTCATTCTTTGTATAGCTCAGCGGGCTCTTCATTCGCACATTATCTGCTTGATCACTTGACCACCATTCCCCTGCAGGAGATCGAACCACGCGAGTGGGATTTTACTTTTTATCTCGGCCGCTGCACAAGTGATTCCTCATGGGACTTTATCTCATTCCTAAGGCACCGTGTCCACAGAAAGCTTTTTTTTATGAGCGGAGGAGCGCTTTGGATATCATGTCCAGATCGAGTGCTCGCACGGAGCGTTTATTGATGCCCACAACATTGGAAACGATCTGTGCTCAAACGTGCCGTCATCTGCGTTGTTATTAGCACAGACAGCATATAGCTGAAATAAAGGTAAACATGGACTTGTCGTTGTTGTTGTGGTGGTAAAGATTCAAAGTCAGGTGGAGAATGACCCAGGATGTCAGACACAACCAGGGGGATCAAACGTGACATTGATGAGCAGCTAGCTCCTCTCCTAAAGTCAAACTATTTTCTGCTTGAAGTGCCTTGAGTGTGCCGCCAAAAAAAGAAAACGCTGAGAGTGCTTGAAGCACGACGCTCAGTGCTGGGAAGAGGAGCACTTTAGCGTGTCTTTACCATCGAAATGCATGGAATATAAAGGTGCTGGCAGCTCAAAAAAACATTTCTGCGTACACGGATCCTTATTCTATATGATGTGAAACGCAAAGCGCTGGAGGTTGTCTCAAATCCTGGTGCTCAAAGTTCAGAAAGCGTTTTATTTCATTATTTTCTGCAGCTGCCAGAGCCCTGAATGAGGACCTGGTCAAAATACAAACTCAAACGAAGGAAGAAATAACAAAAACAATATAAATCAAACTGTAGGAATCCTGAGCAACTGTGCAAAATGTTACTCGCACATGTATAGACAAGTCATTATGACTATCTGTGTACATTCTGCTTCTTTGCACATTGACACTGCTGTTAAAAGATATATCATAAAAGATATATCATACCTGTCTCAAGAGGTTTATTATACTGTATCATACTGTATCATACTGTATTGTAAAGATATATCATACCTGTCTCAAGAGGTTTATCATACCGTGCCGTTCTACTATAGGCTACTTTAATTTGATTTAGTGTTGTTTTAATTGCATTATTAGGGCCAGAGCAGTAGGCCTAGTCTAGTGTGAAGCCCTATTGAAATGCAAGAAATCATTAGTTAAATTGATCAAAATGTTGGTAGCCTCAACGTACTTAACTGTGCACAAAGAGTTTAATATTTATATTTATGTATTATTTTATTATTTTATCGTATTTGTTCTTGATAATAAGATCCAGCCGGGATGCGTTTGTGTACAGTATTTAGTCAGATTGTTTGTTAGTATAAAAATATATTGGCAGGTATGTTTGCACATGCCTTATACAGCATTACTAAATAAATATGTTCACATAGTAAGTTATAAAAATCCAATAATAGTATAAATAAGATCATTTATAAAAGTATACGGTACAGATAGAACGCTCTATACAGCTCAGAGGCTATATAATGTACACTTATGGTTAAATCGATAAATATAAATGATTGCGTTTACTGTATGGAAACATGTTGAATATTTTATTAGCTCCTTTCCTTGTAATATCCCATCTTGCATTATTTTATATTTTGTCATCTCAGTCGGCCTTTGTTTGAAAGAGTTACTAGAGTATAGATGGATAAATCACGGTGGGCTGTGGGCAAAGTCTGACCATACATCTGCAAGGTTTCAGCCCGATCTGACCAACATTGACTTTTATAAAATTAACGTTAAATATTTCAAAAGAATATAAAACATATGTGAATGCATGGATGTACCGCCTCGGCCTGCTGGCAAGGCGAGCCAGAAACGTGGCACTGATCGGACTGGTTCTACAGATTAGCCCCGCAGATACTCACAGACACAAACACTTGGCCTCGTCCGTGACAAATTCTACATTTTGTTTTTACACACCATTATAATGTTTGATCATGAAACCAAATGACTGAATGTCAGTCCCCAGGATTTCATAATATGTATGACAGTGATTCACTAGACACGATCTGGCACATTAGGAGTCCACTAGGGCAGCGGTTCTCAAACGGACCTCCATATAACTCTGAGAGTTACAGACCATCATTTAGGTCTAGCTCTTTATGTTTGTTTGTCTACTCATGTTGTATGTCCATGACAATCCTTAGCACCCAGGGGGCTTCATGATGAAACTCTTACTCAATGTGATGCTTTAATCAAATGTAGCCTATTCTAATTGTTGTTTTTTTACCTCTCTACTCAGGCACTAGGACATGACCGCCTATCCAAACACAGCCTGATTGTTTTTTATTCTTAATTATTTTTATGCTTGACATTTGTAAAAGAAACAAAAAAGAGCCCCTCACTTTATATATTGAGGTGTATTATAATATAATACACCTCGATATATAAAGTGAGGGGCTAAACTATGGAGAAATCAATTAATCTAATATTATTAGATTAATTGGTTTCTCCATAGTTTTTCATATTTATGAACAACAACAACGAATTTCAGAACAACGAACGGCCCAGGAAATGAAATGCAATGCATTCTGACCATAGGATTTATTTAAAGACGGTTACGCCGCGGACAAAGCCAACTCGGATCGTGACAAATCATGACAATGAACACAATGTTTTGGGCCGATCAAATCATTAGAAAGAAGAAAATAAAGGCAGGAGACAACACTATTTGTTTCGTTTTTCTTCTTATAAATGATTTGATCGGCCCAAAACATTGTGTTCATTGTCATGATTTGTCACGATCCGAGTTGGCTTTGTCCGCGGCGTAACCGTCTTTAAATAAATACTTAAAGAAAATCCTATGGTCAGAATGCATTGCATTTCATTTCCTGGGCCGTTCGTTGTTCTGAAAGGGGGAGGGACTGCGCCGCTCTATAAGTGACAAGAGACAAGACAAGACAAAAGGCTATGACATCAAAAATGAAAAAAAATAAAAAAAAGATTGGGGAGAGGACCGACCGACGACCCTCGTCTGTAAATTGCCTTGAAAGGAAACTATGTAAACTCTCGCATCGCATCGACGGTGGTCCCGGTATAAAGCCAAGTCCTTTCTGGGCTGATTTAGATGTTTAAGTGTTGGAGTGTAACAGGTTTTATGATGCTCAGATTTACCGTGCTCTCCTGCAGGAGCTTCATGAAATCAACTCCTCAGCACATGAGCCACAGCTAAATGCTTGAATAATGTGAGTCACATTATTGACTGGTCTTATCCAGTGTTGCCAACTCTCGTGAGAGAAATAAGCCAAGCCACCTCCAAAAAACAAGCCAAATCTTGTGAGAGAAATTAGCCTCACCTCGAGAAATAAGCCAAAACAAGCCAATAATATGGCCATATATTCCTAATAAAAATATATTAGATGCATATATCATTATAATTACTATGTATGTCTATAATAATTTATCATTTATATAACATTAGACACGTTAGCCAGGGCATAATAAGTAGAGACACCACACAGATTCTGTCACTCAATGTGATTGACACCCAAGCCTTTGGGGAATTATAGTATAATATACTGTAAGTAAAGTAAATGTTGGCTTGTTAGATTTTCCAAAGAAGCCATCGCATTTTTAAAACAAGCCCAAAAAAATCAACTTCATCATTTTTTCTGGCAACTCTAGAAACAAGCCAAAATTTGCAGTAACTAAACGAACTTGGCAACACTGGTCTGATCATCTGAATGACATGTGAAACCAATACAAATAACACAAAAGTGGTCCACTGAATATCAGAGCAAGACTACAAACATGTCTGCCAGAGAGAGAGAGAGAGAGAGAGAGATAGGAAGGTGACAGAATAAATAAAGAAGCCCTTGCTACTCTAAAGTCATTACAGCAAACCAACAGTAATAGTAGGACTGTCTGTCTGTCTGTCTGTCTACGTGTGTGTGTGTGTGTGTGTGTGTGTGTGTGTGTGTGTGTGCGTGCGTGCGTGCGTGCGTGCGTGCGTGTGTGCGTGCGTGCGTTCTTGCTGTCACTATCTCTCTGTCTCACAATTCAATCGCTCACATACTCTCTCTGTATGTGTCTGTTTCTCTCATCAGATTCAGTCGTGTGCGCGTGTGTGTGCACGTGTGTTGACACTGCCTGAGCAGCAGCCAGCAGTTAGCCAGACACATCATAGCAGTGGGTATGAATCACAACAGGGTTCTGCTCCTCAGCTGGTGTGCATGTTCACACATCTGTTAACACACATGTACTGATGGGAACACTCAGTGGGGTTTCCCTGCCTCTGATACAGGGGCTGACACTCTGGATTGATGGAGGGAAGGAAGGACGCTTAGGACGGTAGGGAATCGGCGACAGATGTACAGTAACGAACGACAGACAGACAGACAGACAGACAGACAGACAGACAGACAGACAGACAGACAGACAGACAGACAGACAGACAGACAGACAGACAGACAGACAGACAGACAGACAGACAGACAGACAGACAGACAGACAAATATTATCAAATGTGACCAGATTTGACTGAGAGCCTGTCATCGCGCAAGCTCCAGCTTTTCTAGAGCATGTCATGAGATAAGTGTCAGAGCTGAAATCAACATGTACTGTAAATATGAAATAAATGCTTAAAAATGTAGCTACGTAGGTGTAATGTTAGAGACCACAGAAGTGAACCTTTTAAGCCTGTTTTCTCAACTCGCTGTTTTCTGCAAGACATTACTCTATAAGCCTCCAAAACTGGTGGGTCAAACTGAACAACCAATATGTCAATTTGAAGCTATGATTCCCTGCTTTCATATAACATGAAATGGCAATGATTAAATGAGTATTGTCAAAGCAATGTTTTCAAAGAACAGATCAGTAAAAAGTAGCCGATCTACAAACTCACGGGTGTGCGCCTGCGCACACCTACACGCACACGCGCACACACACACACACACACACACACACACACACACACACACACGCACGCACGCACGCACGGACGCTGGCATCTGACAGTGCACGGTCCTTTCTTGGGGGTTCTCTGGAGTCCAACAGAAGTCTATCAGTCCTCTCCAGAACAGAGATGGATGCAGGGCCCACCGTCTTTGATCAGCCCTGCTTCTGGACAGCTGTAATATCTCATGTGGCCTCATGCAGAGCATGCCAACATTCCACCATTTTAACCCCTTTCTCCCCACTGGGGCTCCAAGGTGGTCATTTCTCCCGTTAATCTCCCGATTTCACAGTGGTATACAAGTCAAAATGTGTGTTAGTCTCTGTGTGGGATAACGTGTTGTGCTAGCTGGCAGGCCGAGCCGTGGGCAGAGCTGCGTACCACAGCCCTGTTGTTGCTAGCGCTAGCTCTAGCACTGGTGTAAAGTAACTAAGTACATTTACTTAAACTACTGTACTTGAGTACAATACTGAGGTATTTGTACTTTACCTGAGTATTTTACTCCACTACATCTCAGAGGCAGGTATTGTACTGTTACTCCGCTACATGTATTTGAAAACTTTAGTTACTATTTACTTTGTAGATTTTGACTATTATTACAAAACATACAGTAACCACTTCATCCATATATATATATTTCAGATCTACAAGCTCAAAATGTTTGACATTGTGAGCTTGTAGATCTGCTATTTTCAAAAGATTTTTATACATTAACTTGTGCAATGGGACATTATGCATAATGAGTACTTTAAACTTTTGGCACTTTAATTACATTTTGATACCAATACTTTTGTAAGAAGTTTGAATTCCAGACTTTTACTTCTATATTGCAGTATTAATACTTGATGAAGTGATGAAGTGAAGTGAAACAGTGGCTTACTTTTTCCACCACTGAGCTCTAGCCCGCTTCGCTCAGTTTGCCGCTGTTAACAGATGAAACAGGTCCAAAGAAGAACAATAGTCTTCTCTAACGGATCAGCAAACACCACATGTTCTGTAAGATTATGTTTGGACTGAATTAGCTGACCTGAAGTGAGTGCACTTCAACAATGGCATCTGTTGAAAACTCTGTTTGAAAACAACATGAAGACAGCCCAGGGCAGTTATCAGCATTCTGTCAGTGTTGAGTAAAAACCCACACACTACTGTAAGAGACACAATAGCCGAGTGGTTAGTGAGACCGCCTGGGAAGCCAGAGCTTCTGCTTTTCTGTGGTGCCTCTGGCTTTGTCTGGCATCTATCCACTATCCACCATCCACCCATCCATCCATCCATCCATCTTCAACCGCTTAAAGCTCATTCATAGTCTGGATTTTCGGTGGTGAGGTGACCACAGAGTAAAAACAGAGAGAAGGGCTGGGGCGGTGGATTGCTCTTCACCGTGGCTCGTGACGTCATGTTGTAGTTCGGTGGTCACCTAACCACCGAAAATCCAGACTATGTATGAGCCTTAAGGGAGATGCCAGCCACCCGCGTCTTTTTCGGCCACTTGTACCCGTGACCTTATTCTTTTGGTCATGACCCACGCCGGCCATCTGTGTGAACACAATTGTCCCGTGTTCGGGGGAGGGAACCCGGGCGGGCCAGAGAACTGGGTTTTCCCAGGTTCGATTCCAGACCAGGCCAGCAATGTTTTGATGTGTAACGCTGAGCAAGGCTCTTGAGCCCTCATTGCTCCCTGAGCGCCATAGAATGGCTGCTCACTGCTCCTAGTAGTAATAGGATGGCTGCTCACTGCTCCTAGGTAGTAGTAGGAAATTACATTCAGTTTCTTTTAAAGTGCTATATGTATATACATCTGAACTCATACATATAGCACTTTAAAAGAAACTGAATGTAATTAGTGTGGTTGCCCGAAAGGGCAACCAGACTCTTGTAATTGTAACACTTTATTCTTCTTCTTATTATTATTATTTACTTGGAGTAAGACAAAGTTTGGCACTTTATACCTCCCACAGTTTTGATTGTACGCACTTATGTCAAATTGACCGGAAATCGTGTGCTTGTATTTTGTTAAGAGAAATGTTGTATAGTTTAATTGATATGAATTTATTACTGAATTAAATTTCCCCATTGACATGAATGGGAAAAGGCAAAAAATCACATTATTTTTTCCTCGGAGACTGTAATCACTATATTTACAAAACTTGGAGGATAAATTCAACATTATCACTAAAATTATTTAACACTAAAATGTTATCGGTCGGCCTCATGGTGGCGCTATAACAGCCCACTTTACCTTTTGGCTTATAACTCTTGAACCGTAGGTCGTAAAATAAAAATAAAATCCCCTGGATTCCTTGGGTCATGACGCATCTCCCCATATAGGCCACGCCCATTTGCGTCATGATAGATTTTCCGCCATTTTGAATTTTATCCAAAACACACTTTTTGCTTTTCCTCCTACAGATTTTGTCCAAATCTCACAGAAATCGGCACACATGATCTCTGGACCTATCCGATTAAAACACCAACTGCAGAATTTTGGTAGTGCGTATTGTTCGGCCGTAATCGTCTTCCGAAGTTAGTAGAAGGGGCCTATATCACAAAAAATGCCATAAATCACGAACGGAATGTCCAATCCATCCCAAATTCCATTTTCATCCATAGGGGGCGCCGCAAATGCGAGAAATGTAACCGTTTGTCGCAAAAACATTAATTTTAGGGGTTAAATCCCCTCCGAATTACTTACGCATGATCTAAGGTGTGACTTGAAATTGTAATTGGCTGGCAATATTAGTGGGAGGGGCATATGTAAGCCACTGCGGCAACCACACTCTGCAAAAAAATTTAATTGCGAATTTTCTAGTTTCCTATGCTGCTGGTTTTTGTATTGTACTGTCCTTCTTGTTTGTGTATCTATGGTTGTCTGTATATGTTGAGTATGAACCAAGACAAATTCCTATCACTTGTTGACATGGCAAATAAATGATTGAATCTTGAATCTTGAATCTAGTTATAGGATGAGTAAATGCCAGATTCATTTCACGTATATGTGCAAATATACAGTGACAAAAAAACACCCCAAGGAGTGCAGGGACATTGTGTTAATGAACTGTTCAGCCTAACGCCATCATCTCATTTAGGGTCACAATGATGATGCAAACTGTTAATTAACTGTTCAGCCTAACTCCATCATCTCATTTAGGGTCACAATGATGATGCAAACTGTTGTCACCGTATCCCTCCTTCCTTCTCTAAGCCAGACTCAAACAGATGAATATATTTATGCAGGCTATTTGCAAAGCTTTGCAATAGAGTTGCAAATGTTGCAAAAAAAAAGTTGACAAAATAAACTAAACTGTACACATTGCTGCCATGACTGGTGATGTGCTCACACTGGCTCACTTCATACTCTACTTCAGTGCTTTTTCACATCAGTCTCATTACTTATTCGGCATTTCATTTGATGAGATTAAGCCTCTTAGACCCCAAACTATTTTGTTATTGTTTTGGTCCACAATTTCATGCTTGACGTGGTACCGTAGGAGAGATAACAGTCAAACGTTGAACAAAATGACAATTCTTCTACATTGCCTGACTTTGTTTGGGCTGCCTTTATGAGTGCAGGGCACATGGAGATGGAGAAGAAGAAGAAGAAGACAATACAGTATAGAGTAGGCATGCATGTACCTTTACACCCCCATTATGTACATATACTGTACTGAACAGAATATTAACTGGTGAGCACTGACCAACCATGCACCTTTTTAGAGCAGTTTCTCAACATTTTCTGGGTCAGGGCCCACTCGAACATCTCGCTGACCACTTAAGTGATCAGATGCTTATTTGCTGTAATTATCAATCAATTGATTGTGGTCTGACTTGGATTAATGGGACTAACGTACTTCCCAACAACACTGCTACAAATGTCTGTCAAATGTCCGTCTGTCCGTCCGTCCGTCTACTCACCTGTCATAGAAATCTTCTCTGTAGTAGTCGTAATCAAATTCGTAGCCACTGAAACACAAATAGTACAAAAGTAACACAAAATATCGCATTAATGTACATCAGCCCTGGATACACCAGGGCAAAGTACAGGTACCTACAGTAGGTATCTACAGTAAGGTGTGCTAATCAATACTAAATCAATCAATATCTTAGGGCTATTTACCTGTAGAGTGTACCTGCTGACCTCTTCAGAGCTTTAGATCTGATTGGCTTGGGATCTCCTGCCATGTTGATATCTGAGGAGAGGTGAGAAATACTCACTTTAATACACGCATAGTATAGCTTCAGCTGTGTGTGTTACCCCCTTCTCTTCTCTAGAGGGAGCTGTTGAGTCATGCTGAAGTTTTTTTGTTCCATTCTCTCTTACCACTGTCCTGATAGTAAAACAACCAGACAGTCAGTCAGTCAGTCAGTCAGTCAGTCAGTCAGACAGACAGACAGACAGACAGACAGACAGACAGACAGACAGACAGACAGACAGACAGACAGACAGACAGACAGACAGACAGACAGACAGACATCAAAGGCGTAATGTAAAATTTGCAGCACATAATATTCCAAAATGAAATGTAGGTATTTTTTTAATGTATCTGTAAGGTACACACACGCACACATTGTGACACAGGCATGCACGTGCACACTTCGCACCAGCGGCTTGGTAATTAAACATGTTGAAAACAGAATCTTAAGCTTTTGTTAAATCAATCTGCAGGAGGAAATCAACGGAGTGCGACAAAATAATTAAAAGTGTGTGGTTGAAAAGTGCCTGGCTGTTCCTGCATGTCATTAGTCAGATGCAGGGCTTTGAGCTGCCTAATTGTTCTTCACTGTTGGATGTATGGACACCTGTAGTGGAAGGTAACAAAGTACATTTACTGAAGTAAATTTTCTTTGTGTACAATTTGGTATTTTCTTACTTACTCCACTACTACATCTCGGAGGTAAACATTATACTTTTACTCCACTACAAACATTTAGTTACTAGTTACTTTGTAGATTTTGATACCCGCTTCAGTCCTATTGGCCATTTGCTGATCTACAAGCTCACAATGCGTTGCATTGTTTCCTCAAAACTTCAGTCGAAATATAGATACTCCTGGTAAAATATTACTCATATTTAGTACAAGTGAAAGTTCAGTGTCATTGTAATAAGTTATGCATAATTGTAAACATAACATAACAATTGTTATGAAGCATTATTATAATGATACATTATACTGTATATAATGCATTGTAAATGTGATACCCGACCTTCAAGTGTTTATGAAAAAGTAAAGTGCATTACCCGCACTTATAAACTATATTATTATACATTTAACCTTAATATGTACAGTATAGTCCCACTGAAAGTTCCTCACTCAAAGTTGTACTTGACTTAAAGTACCACAGTTTTTGCCTTTCAAAATACAAAAGTATTCAGAAGTACAAAGTCCAGACGTCCACCATAAGGGATTATAGATAGCGTGTTCCTCCATGCTTTACGCCCTAAAGTCCAAATCACTTTTCTTTTTTGGGCCTGTCCAATTTGAACCACATCCTTCCATCATCGCTGTCTGGAATCCCATTCAAATCTGATTTCTAATGATCAGTCTCTGTCTGAGCAGACCGTGAAGCTTCCATTCAAATGATCTAATGATCAGTCTCTGTCAGTGAGTGGACAGTGAGGACATACTTTGCTAATAGCAGTGTGGACAGTGAGGACATCCTTTGCTAATAGCAGTGTGGACAGTGAGGACATCCTTTGCTAATAGCAGTGTGGACAGTGAGGACATCCTTTGCTAATAGCAGTGTGGACAGTGAGGACATCCTTTGCTAATAGCAGTGTGGACAGTGAGGACATCCTTTGCTAATAGCAGTGTGGACAGTGAGGACATCCTTTGATAATAGCAGTGTGGACAGTGAGGACATCCTTTGCTAATAGCAGTGTGGTACATTTACTACTAAGTACTGTACTTAAGTACAATTTAGAGCTGAAAAAAAATATGTTGTCCCTGGGACCCCCCAGAAGCAAATATTTGAGTTAAAAACATTCACTGTGAAAGAAGAATATATATTCAAAGATTTGCACTCAACGAGATTGTAGATCTGCTATTTTTCAACAGGTAAAGTTTAAAATAATGGTTAAAGTGGTTCAAAGCTATAAAGCGACACCGATGCGGCCTCAGCTCTAAATGGGTTAAGTACAATGTTGAGGTATTTGCACTTTACTTGAGTATTTTCACTCTCATAGGCAAATACTACACTACACTACATTTATATGAAAACTTTAGTTATTTTCTAGATTTGGATTATTATGACAAAATATACTATATATATTACCCAATTCGGCCCTACATTTATTTCGGCCATTTGAAAATAGCCGATCTACTTGTAGATCTGCTATAGATTATTTTACATGTGAAAAGTGAAAACTTGAAATGAGACATTCTGCACAATGAGTACTTTTACTTTTGGTTTAGTACATTTTGATGTGAATACTTTTGTACTTTTACTCAAGTACATTTTGAATCCCAGACTTTTACTTAACGGAGTATTTCTAAATTTCAGTATTAATACTTTTACTTAAGTAAAACATTTGAGTACTTTTTCCACCACTGGTGGACAGTCAGTCCTACAGGTTGTAGGTCAGTAGTAGCCTGGTTAATAAACCAGACCGAATCAGCCGTTGGCACAAAAAAAAATTGCCTGCCGGCGGATTACGGTCTGGAGAGGCTCAATTGTACGCCCATTTCCTACACCAGAGAAATGGGGCGGCCAATCGGGACACGGTATGCAATATGGGCGGGCTTTGGTACAGTGACTTTCAATGCTTGAGACCTTTGACTGACAGTAGCTCTGACCAATTGCGTCAAAGAGAAAATGTTTCAACCCGCCCCCCCCTGGAAATGAAATCCAAGCTGAGCCTCCCCAGACTAATATCCCGCGGTCTGTGCGATATTAGTCTGGTTTATTAACCAGGCTAGGTCAGTAGGACTAACCATGACCTGACAAAGATGTAATCAGACACGGAAACGTTGTCTTTTTGGAGACTTGCGCCAGCACCTTCTTAAGTCAGTCTACAGTATGTGTGTGTCTGCTCCTGAGACACAGCAGATCAGCCTGATTTCAGCTTGAGGCACGGGTGGAATATTCCTTTAATCCTACAGGTTGCATTTGAGCTTGTAGATCAGATTTTCACTATAGGTGGATGATACATAAATCCCATCTGATCCTTTGCAAATAACAGTGTGTACTGTGGACGGTCAGACCCCAAGAATGTATTTGTGAAACAAATTGGCGGATTTATACTTGCAGACGGAACAAAAGCCTCGCTGTCTCCCCAAGTCCCAGAGGCCCTCAATGTGTTATAGCAGCAGCTCTTAAACTTTGCTTTGCTTCAGTGCCCACTTTCCCTGATTTATGAATCCAAGGACTCTGCCTTTACCCAACTACTGAACTACAACATGTTGAATTCATAGAATTCTGCAAGTGGAAACCACAACTAGTATAATGACGATCTGAATGAACGATGGAAAACATATAACATTACAAATGTTACATATGGCTGTCATGCATACACTTTGTTGTCCAGATTTTGGAATGTATACGTTAAGCAGACGCTCCTGTTCAGAGACTTACAAACGTGAAAAAGGAATAAGCAAAGTAAGCATGAGCTCTAGTCAATACACATGGTAAATATGTTTGAGGCACTCATTCGTTCTCTCTGCACTCTATTGTGACAATAGAGTGCAGAGAGAACGAATGAGTGCCTCGAAGAATCTTGGATACCATATTCTCATCTACAGTATAAGTATAGGTGAGTCGTATTAGTCATATTCTTTAAAAAAAAAGGTGATATTACGGTGTTCCATTTAAAAGAGTGCTTGCACATACAGTATAGGTATCAAAAACTGCTTACAATACATAATGTAATCACCTAATTTTGTCTATCTACACTTCAATGATGAGCATAGCATCTTTTTCATCTTCTGCAACATATCTGAAAATAATTGCCCCTCGTGAGATCAATAAAGTAGTTTGAAGTTTGAAGATATTCAGCCAATAGTGAAAGTGAAAGTTTTCCTGGTACCGTATGTGTGAAATTATGTTTCTTTAAAACCTTGAAAAGTCTTGTGATACTGATACTGATCGAGAAAAGGTTGAGAACCACCGGTATGGGCTACTTAAATGACATAATAAGCTAGACTTTGTTTTAAGACAAGCTCACAACACAACGCATTACATTCACAACACGTTGTGAGCTTTTAGATCGGTCCATTTTGACTTGAGACACTGGCATGCGACGGAGCCTAACTTAAGAATAATGGTAAATTAACTGATTGTCTAGTCTCTCAAATCGAATTGTCTCTTCTGTAGCCTAATCTTCTAATGCTACAGACCGTAAAAGTTGAGAACAGTGGGCACTCGGGTAGAGTATAATACCTGCCCACCACAAGTGGCATCAAGTGGTTCAAATCCACCGGGGTGCTTCCGGTTTGCCAAGCATCTATAGGAACACAATTGTCTGTGTACTTTGGTTCCCAGTAGGAGTTATTTAGACGACTGTACAGGAAAAACGGAAATGGGGAAATGGCATGACATTATCTAAAATTTTCTACAAATTGTAATAGCTAGTAGACAGGTCTACATGGAAATAACCTGCTACTCTCTTTATGGCACCGACAAAACTAAACATAAAGATGTATTTTCCTAAGACAACCTGATGAAGGTCTACAACGGAAACATTGTGTCTCCCATTAAACAAGGCAGTGTTTTCTTCCAAGTGCATGTCCCTAGCTTGGTCTTCTCTGACGCACCTGTCGTTTAAATATAGGTGTGCAGAGTGCGGACGTCTTGCTCGCCCCAGTCTTGTGATTATAAAAGCATCCTAAGCTAAGGCCATCAGATTTACAAGCTCACAATGCATTGCATGGTGACATGACACACTTGACAATTTTTTCATAGCTTAAAGGAGTAGTTCAAAAGCACCAAAAGCATCTCAGTGAATCCAAGGCTTCATGGCGTGTGTAACTGATAGAAAACAAGACATTTTTTGGGTGAATAGTGTTAAAGTGGTCAAACCTCATTTCGCTGGGAGTAACTGTCTGGAAGTAGTTGCTGTTACTGAACGTGCTTACATGTCGCTCTCCGTGGTACTGAACAGCAGCCAGATAAACATAAAGACCCAGCGTTCATTTTGAAAACAAATTCTCGTTTTATTTAGTTTTTTAGTCTTAGGTCAGCTGTGCCGAGGGACAGTTGAGAAAGGCACCGAACGGCTCAGTGGCCAACAGTATAAGACTGTGGTTGTACTGGTCAGCTCCCAGGTTTTAATGTGTCTGTCTGTCTATCTGTAGGGTGTTGCTGAAAAGAGAACTAAAGAACTAAAATAAAAGAAGGAAAAAAAGGAGGGGGGGGGGGGGTAGACCATTATGAGGGGCTGTAGCACTGCACACTTAAAGTCACATAAAATGGCACTGTACTCCTGATTGAGTCTGCAATTGTGAAACGATCCCTTCTATTGCGCTATTCAGTGCCTTTAATGTATTTATGAGTTTGTTGAGTAACAGGGGTCTCCAGATCTCTCCAGCACTAAACAGAAAATACATTTTCCAGTTGGTTGGCCAATTTCCATTTCCAAATGAGCTCACTTTCAATTCCACGTGTTTTTCCTGTATGAGTTCTCTCTCCTGATTGGGTAAAATTGGTATCCTGACCTGAGTGGTGAAAAGTAACCAAGTATATTTACTCAAGTGCTGCACTTAAGACATATTAATGAATTAAGCACTAATGTATACCAAGGCTATTCAAACATAGGCCATCTACAAGCTTGAGCTTGGAGATCGTCTGTCTGTCTGTCCCTCTCTCCCTCTCCCTCTCCCTCTCTCTCTCTCTGTCTACCTCTCTCTCTACCTCTCTCTCTACCTCTCTCTCTCTCTCTCCCTCTCCCACTCTGTAGTCTGTATACTCTTTCTTGCCGTTTTTGCATTTGTGTCTCTTTCAACCTGGTTTTTCCCCCCTGTGTGGTTCTCTTTCATTTTGCTCTCTGCCCTCTTCCACTTCTGTCGCCTCTCACTATGTCCTTCTTGTTTCATTCCATTACTGGCAGTCTGGCTGAAAGCATAGCGTTTGTTACCCTGGCAACCCAGCATGTGGTATCACTCATCCATCTTTTTCTTTTTTTAAGAATTGTTTTGAGGCTTTTATGTCTTTATTTATCAGTAGACTGACAGGAAATGGGCAGAGCGATGGGGAGTGTCACGCATCAAAGGTCATCGGGATCGGGATTTGAACCTGCGACATGAATGCCTGGAATTGATTCGCCAGCGGCCCAGGCCCACTCGTCCATCTTTCACATCAACCAAGGGCACAGTTACCACTGTGGTTGTACGTAAGTGAGCTCCCAGTACAACAGTAGAATACCCTGGTTGTACTGGTCAGCTCCCAGTACAACAGTAGAATACCGTGGTTGTACTGGTCAGCTCCCAGTACAACAGTAGAATACCCTGGTTGTACTGGTCAGCTCCCAGTACAACAGTAGAATGCCGTGGTTGTACTGGTCAGCTCCCAGTACAACAGTAGAATACCGTGGTTGTACTGGTCAGTTCCCAGTACAACAGTAGAATACCGTGGTTGTACT
>NC_139703.1:11820757-11893257 GCF_964188405.1 Protomyctophum parallelum | reverse complement strand
GCCAACTTAAAGTCTCTTCAAAGGGTGAGCTAAACATAACATGGCCTGTCTTCATTCACAGGTTTAACGTGACACTTTATCTAGAGCATGCTAGCTTCCACAACCATCTACGGGGTTATCTTCATTCACAGTCCTCAGTACGCATCAACATGGTGACTTTCTTCATTCACAGTCTTCATTGAGCATCAACAGGGTGACTTCCTTCATTCACAATCTTCGTTATTATCCTTAGCTACTCAAGCGTCTGCGAGTGCCTCTTCTTAATAACACGGGTGATAGAGAGAGAGCGTTTGTCTTACTGCGACCTTAACGAGAGGTGGGCGGCCGTTCCCTACGAGGGTCCCGTCTTCTGCTACTCGTCCCCGATCCGAGTCAGGTGGGTCTCCAAGTATGTGTGCGGCTCTCCAGTCGACTTGTTTTATGGGGGGTACACACTCCCGTGTGTGCTTCCAGCCCCACTCCGACAAGCCTGATGAGGTGGGAATACAAGAGTACATTGAGTGGTGGTACAAGCGATCAAACAATGTGTTTAGGTCATATGGCTGGATCCATAAGCGAGAGCAGTGTGGACTTACCATCCAGCGCCAAGTGGACGGCATATGCTGCCTGCGCGTCTTGGTGTGTAGCAGCGAGTGATACTGCTAGGCGTGAGGGTCGTTTATAAAGGGTGCGGCTGACAGGTTGCGTCTGCCGTTAATTGCTAACACGGGCGGTGGCTGGATTAGACGCAGCTGGTTTAGTATTGCTCTGGGATAGTAGATGGCGTCTATAACACCGTGGGCGTGCCGCGTCGGTGCTTGTCTGGTTGCCATAGGAACGCGCCCCTCCCACTGTGGCGAGACCTGACACACTCCACAATATATATATATATATATATATATATATGCGTTCTGGGATATGACCCGTTCTGTCTCTGCTCTCCCCCACCACTACACCCACGATGCCCAGCCAAACACAGCGTCAATTTCGGCACCATACATGGGAATTTTTCAGTGCCCCGAAATGTGCCAATTCCGTCCTCAAATTTTGTGGACATTACTAAAATGATTTGTTATAGAAGATCGGTAGATCTGGTAGATAAGGTATAAATATTTTATCATGGCATATGAATGATACTCAGACTAAACAGACTGCACAGCTTTCCTTACATAAATATTTAGAGTTGACTAGGTCAATGCACAGTGGGGTGGAATACCCCACAAACAAACCTGTGCACATGAATAAGACATTCCACACGTGATTAGCGTTCATCTGGCATGAAGCCGACAGAAAACCCATCTCATGGGTGAAGGTATAATTGTGCACCAGAGGAACACTACTGTACACACAGAAAATAAATATTGTATACCCAGGCAGCATTCTGAATGCTAATGCCCACTGCTCCGATAGCCTCAACAGTGCTCCCTTGTTAAAGGCCTAATCTCCAGCATATCACAGAGCCGGGAGGTGAAGTCCATGTTGTTCAATTAGGCGGTGCACGTGAAGGCCCAGTGCAGGCGTGTACGTTGTCATTCAGGAGGTGAAGCCCATGTCCTTTAATTAGCCGGTGTATGTATAGGGCCTTAGTGCAGTCCAAGGTTATTATAGTTAACTATAACTAACGAAAAAACGAAAACTAGAATTAAAAAAACATTTTAGTTAACTGAAACTAAACTGAAACTAAAATAAATTAAAAAACGATAACTAAACTAAAACTGTATTGTGTGTTCACAAAACTAACTAAAACGAACTGAAATGATAGACAAAATGGCATTCGTTATCGTTTTTTTATCAATATTTATATGCCTTACGGACATTTAGAATATAAACCTTTTAAATGAATTCGGTTCTTTTCCTTATTTCCCGAGCCGTTTTTACGGCACTTTTCAGCACCGTAAGGCAGCATGTCACAACGCTTTACGACCCGTGTTTACATTCTGCAGTGCAGCCCCGTGGTCGCTTCAAGTTTTAATGCTGCTGCTTGCATCTCGCAAAAATGGCAAAAGTTGGCAGAAAGAGTGGCCAGACGTCCGGTTTCACGCCGGACAGTCCGGTTTTAGAACCACCTGTCCTCCTCCCAACTCAACCTCTGGCCGGACACATAATTGTCCGGTTTTGTGTGATATACAGTGCTTGTGTCATAACTGTCATTTACGTTGTCTCTGTATTAAAATCTCCGCAGAGCTGCTCAGCTCCGCAGCGAGCCAGCCACACTCCCTCTGTCTTAAAAAGAGAGAGGAGACGTTGCCATGTCCGCTTAATTATAAGCGACTTTGGCCTTGTTTTATAAAATAGCCTACTAAGCCTAGTCAGGCTTCTTTTGGGCTTGTTTTCATAGACATGGTTGCTTGTTTCTCTTCCAAAACCTGTCAACACTGCCAGTGGGATGGTCTGTTTGTTTTTTGTGGAATGTGTGTTCTCACAATCACTTTAGTATAGTTAATGCAGGGATAAATAAACCAAAAATGCAAAATGAAAAACTACATTTAATGAGCAATATGGCTCGACATCATAAAGAAAGGGAGGCTAAAGCACTGTGAACATAGGCTACTGGCTTCATTCTATGTCCCACACCGATGACCATAAGACTGTATAAAAAACCCCACAAGAAAGAGATTCAACATAAAACATATCTAAACATGAAATAAAATAAATTGATTATAAAAGGAATGACCTTTGTGGTACCCCATCATTTAAAAAGGTTAATTGAATTAGCAAATATATGTTCTCTGTGGACATACTGCTGGAGATGATGGTGGTGAAAATCAGGTGCGTGCAATAGTATAGTAATAATAATAATATCTGGAATTTTATAGCGCTTTTCTAAACACTGTGTGTGTCTGTTTGGGGGGGGGGGGGGGGGGGGGGCTGGGGAGAGAGCCCCGCAAAAGTGTCCTCCTTTCTGAGGTCTTGCAGGTGGCCACCACAGCCCAATATGGGATTTCTTCGAATATGACTGTGTGGGAGATGCAAGCAAGTGCCTTGTGGATGAGGATGGGAAAATATGCGAAGTATGTCATGGTTGATTGTCCAACAGAGACTGAATATATATACTTTTAAATGGTATCTTTTGTTGAGTTTTTATTACACAATACTTGCTCTGATCTTTTTTAATCCTATACTTCGTTACAAATAAACCAAAGTACGAAAAAACTAAAACTAAACTAAAACTAAACTAAAACTAAACTAAAACTAAACTAAAACTAAGCATTTTCACAAAATAAAAACTAAACTAAAACTAGCAAACCCGCTCTAAAAACTAACTAAAACTAACTGAATTAGAAAAAAATATGTCAAAACTAACTAAAACTAAACTATAATGAAAAAACCAAAACTATTATAACCTTGGTGCAGTCATGTATGTTGTCATTCCTCTCCAGGCTGGATTACTGCAACGCACTTCTCAGCGGGATCCCTACTGTAGCTAGCAGGAGCCTCCGAAGCCCCAATAACACCCAGAACAGCACTGCTAGGATCCTGATGAGAGTGCATAAATACAAGCACATCACACCCGTCCTTCCTATATGTCCTCCCTGACAGTCTAATACAGGATCTCTCTGATAACCCATCCATGGTAATGGGCCCATGGACGTGCTGTTCTTAAAATCATAAACAACGTTGAATTGGGTCGGCCCTCACCACCAGTACAGTACCAATTCTGGTGTATTTTGCCAGCCTGAGCACAGATTACACAGTTACATCGATCCTTGTCTCCTCGACTAAAAATAAACCCTGCAAATGATGACTATATTTGGATGCAGGTTTCACCCAAGTTTCAAAGATGGATAGTTATTAACTGCTACATATGATATGAGGATGAAAAGCATCACAGAATATGTGTGATAGGCCTACTTTAATTAATGGAGCTGCAAATTGCACACATTAAACTAATATATGAAGGTGAGTATTATGATGAGAGATGATCTTATTAATATCTTATATTATAGTGTACTTTATAGAACGTGTCCAAACTGTCCATGAAACTACAACGGCATTCATTCATTGGTAGGCCTACAGTTGAAATGTGGGCGCATAGAAGGCAGAGGCAATAGTCTGACATCAAACCAGGAAGTTACGCGGGAACGCCTACTGAGTGCCAAAAAACTACTTTCTGGCCTTGACAGCCGACACATCCAAACAAAAAAGTCCAATATGATTGCATTAAACAATGTAAAACAACGTTAAACTCACTTTGCCACTGGATTTGCCATTCACTTTATGCATGTGCATACCCTCTATAGGTCTACATAGTTATAATATAGGTAAATTATTATAATTAGTGTCGGTCATGAACGGACAAATCAACTGAACTGGTTCTTTTTGGTGAACGAATTGCACCCGTTCACGATCCGTTCAGGCCGTGCAGTTGCAAATGCGAGACGGTGAGAGGCTGTTCCGTTCCTCTTTCCTCATTCAGCTAATCAGCGCGAGCTGGAGGGCGGGGCCAGGCTCTCCCGTCTACCACAGCACAGAGCAGGCCGCTAGTAGAGGAGCAGAGTAGCAGAGGAGCAGGGGGTGGTGCTATGGCGTGGTAGACTGGCTGACTGTCAATCTGAAAACCCACCTCTACAGACTCCATCATAGCCCATGGCACTTGCCGTAGTACTTGCCTTAGCGTCGACCACCTACAGGCGTATGCATATAAGGCTCAACATAATGTAACTTAAATAGCACTTTATGTAGACATAGCACTCTATAGTGTATATGTACACATAGTTTCATTATGACTATTTTTATTTGTCTAAATTGTAAATTGTAGGCGAGTGTTTCCATCCCACATTTGCGCATTTCAATATAGCCCGGAAGTCCACCTCCTTTTTTGCCGTCAATTTAATTCAGGAAAAATGTGCATGAAAACAGTGTGATGGAACATTCTGTATTGCCTCCCTCTCTATCTCTCTCTCTCTCTCTCTGTTGGAGAGCCTGCATGGTGACTCTCTTCCAGGTGACAGAGCTCATAATGACACCTAAGATGAGCTGCAAACACCAATCTGTCAACGTGTGACACAGCCAGTTGAGCTTGACAATGAGGAGATGTCAGAGAGAGAGAGAGAGAGAGAGAGAGAGAGAGAGAGAGAGAGAGAGAATGTCTCACACTCCTCTGACTGTGTGTCACTGGGTGGAAGTAGTATTCAAGGTGCAAGAAGTAGCCTAGTAGTGGTATTTTGTTGCGACCGTACCTGTATGTCGCCGTTTACTGTGACAATCTGCTAAACCTGTCTGTCCGTCCTTCACACCTTGTGACACACTCCATTATAGCCGTGACACGCTCCATATATGGCTGACTCCATATGAAGATCACAACACTGATCTCAAAACCCAGGATAGACATACATGGAGAAGACTGGATCATCACCTAGATCTGCATGGAGCCGGCCAGCAACTCTACATCTGACCTCAAACCCGTACATCTCCATATATGGAGCTGACCAGTTCTGACATTCCATATATTGATCCACCCCACCCGTCCTTCCTCTTCCATGTCTCCCTTTTGACTGATACCTGTCCATTCAAACTCTATACGGGCCCGCCCCAAAGTTAGTAGCGCAGCTGCGCCCAGCACCTGGCGAAAACTACAGTTCTCAACAGGCCCGAAAATTAAGGCCCGGCCCTACCTGGGCCCTACCTGGGCCCTACCTGGGCCCTAACTGGGACGGGCCTTACTAATTAGCACACATTTTACACCCTATCCGGCCCGAAAACGTCAAATAAAAAAACAAAAAAGGTCCATATATGGGCATTCCCAGACCTGTTGTTTCAGCGCATCGCTTCTCGCCCTCAGGGTGTCTTACTGGTTATCCCATTCTGACCTGAGATCAGATTCATACGAGGTTTCCACTGGACACACACTGGTCTGATTAACCCATTCTGACCTGAGATCAGATTCTAAAAAATGTCAGTCGTGTAAAAATACTGTTACAAGTCAAAGTATTGTATTTAAAATTAAAAACAGTATTGGCATCAACATATACTTCCAGTACCAAAGTAAGAGTTCTACAATTTGTTTCAAGACGTGTTAAACCTGACTGCACAAGATGTCAGGATGCAGCGCATTATGAGTTTGTAGATCTGATCATTGAATAGCTGAATAAACTGAGATGTAGTCGAGTAGAAGTATCCAAGTATTGGAAAAAGTACTCATGTAAGTAAAAGAACATCAAAACTACACTCAAGTACAATTCTTAGTTAGTTACTTAGTTTCTACCAGTTTCGTTTCATACAGTGGTGGAACAATAATAGTCAAAGTCACGACAGGGAGGGCGCTTGTGCTGGATTGTACTCTGTTGCTCTTTACATTTCTAGTATTCATTCATTCAAAGTAGCTGCCCACCCCAACCACTCCACTGTACAGTCCCATGCGTGCTGCTGTTGACCAGCCTGTGGCTACTGTAGTTTTCACACACAAATTCAAAGCATTTGAGAGTGAGGAGTTCAGCACCGCTTCAACTAATGAGTAGTATACTGTAAATGATCAATAGTGCCAGGCTGCTCTTCTTTTTTACTCCTGAGGGCCTGGATCATGTTGTTTTTTCACAATCATAGAGAGAGGTTATTTGATCCAGGCTGTTTAAACATTCTCACCCTTGCTATCTCAGGGATGGATAATTAAATGTACGATGTGAGAGATAAAGTCCAAACAGCTTTAATAGCAGAGAAACTAGACGTAGCCTTTTTGTTTAACCCCTTTTCTCCCTTACATATTTCTGTGTGTTGTCACTGTTGTTGTGTATCCTACTGGCTAACCTGCCAGTGAGGAGCCCCCACCGGGAGGATGTAGGACCACCGTCCTACTCCTCCCGCCCCACACTCCCTACTGACAGGTGTCGACCCCTCCAGCCCGTAGGGTTGCGCGCAGTGACAAATATCCTGCTCAGCCCGGCCGGCTGCACCGCGGTGGATTTAAACCCCCCAGACCCCAATGCCTAGGAAAGGCAGAGTCTGACACGCACACACGCGCACACGCACACACGCACACACACACACACACACACACACACACACACACACACACACACACACACACACACACACACACAGAGTATGTAATGTGGCCTATATCCACCTGGCTATCGGGCACTGACCCCAGCAGCACATTTTCACTCCAAGCTTCCCAGGCTTCAGAGAGGGCTGAACAGTGAACAGTGAACAGTGAACAATAGCCTTTGATTGTCAGTGAAAGGAGAGAGAGAGGTACGAGTATAGCTCATGTCCGGGCTGAACATTGCAATCCATTAATGAATAAGGTATCGAATAAGGAACATCGGAGACATTGAACGCGATCTGAAAACCAGAGTCTGTCTACAAATTGAGTTTTTGATGAATAGTGGTGCTATGATTTTTTATTTTTTTTTACACACAGCCAAAACGATTTGATGAGACAAAGAGATGGAAAAATGAAGAGGGTGAGTAACATTTGCGTGCGTGCGTGCGCATGCACACGCGTGTTAGGAGGTGGCGAGAAGCAATCAAGGTCAATACAAAGCAGCCCATGGACAGCCCATATCCCACGATTTTTTAACCCATTTTCCACCCCTGTGTCAATCATCTAATGTGATCCTGGGCTCTACACACCCTCCGCCAACCTGGGGAGAGCAACGGACTTAACTCATGCTTCCTTCATGCTTGAGTGTCCAAGTTGCTCCTTTACACCTGCCAGGGGGGAGTTTCCCTGGTTGGACGTAGCTCGTGGAAGGAACACGTTATTCCAACCAGTTCCTTTCCCCTCCATCAGGCGCCCCGGCTGGCCAGGGGGAGGCAGTTTAGAGACCAGGATTACTGCATGTTTTTGTGAGGGTACCTACCCTAGGGGACACGGGGAGAACATGCAAACTCCACACAGAAAGGCCCTTTCGCCAACCCCGCCTTCGGGTATGGGCACTGATGGCGCGGAGGAGGAAACACGCCGCCAGCACCCACAGCGCCCCGAGCGGGAATCGAACCCAGGAACTTCTAGCTGTGAGGCGACAGCACTACCGACTGTGCCACCGTGCCCCGACACCATTTACTTTTTGAGTGGTGCAACCACTCCATTGCCTATATGTGTCCCTGGCTGCCTGTGTCCCTGGGTTCGTCCAAGGGTGTCAGCGCAGCCACACACACACACACACACACACACACACACACACATACGTCACATACATCCCGCAGGGGTCTGTTCTCTCCCCCATGCTGTTTAACCCATTTAGACTTGAGGACGATTCTACAAATGCCTTCTAAATCCTGACAGTTTTCGTATATGTAATTGGCCGCCGACTCCCATCTGAAAATAGGTTGTTCCAGGGATCCCCTAAGAAGCAAAGATGAGTTAAAAACATTTGCTCTGAAAGAATATATATTCAAAGATTTGCGGGCCATTTTGACGATAAAAAATAAAAAATAGCACATCTGCAAGCTCGTAGCTTGCAGATCTGCTATTTTTCAATAGCTAAATTATAGCAAAAATTATACCAAAAGGGGTTCCCGTACAGAATGGGTTAACATCCACACTCACGACCCACCAGATACATTTCAACATCCAGAAGCGAGCATGGAATCCTCCCTGAGATTGAGTAAGGACATGCTCTGATTGGCCATGCAGTGCACGTGTGCAAGGACACGCTGCGATTGGCCAGTATAGCCACTTTGAGTGGCAGTCGGGGCAAACGCTCTCGCCAGAACATGATTTACTCTTCTGTCCATTTCGGTTCACATTGCACAACTCCAATGGGGCCGAGTCGGCGAAGCCAGTGGTTTTCAACCCTTTTCATATCAAGGCCCATTATTTATTAGGTATTTGAGCCACGGACCACCATTATGAGATTTAGCCTCTAAGATCCAAAACTAACGAATATTTTGTTGTCGTTGGACAAGATTTTGTCCACAATCCCATTATGTATTGGTGTTGGTACCATTAGGAGAGATAACAGGCAAACGTTGAATTGTGTAGACTTGTAAGCAATGCAGACAATAATGCAACAATAATTTAACTATTGAGTGCGTAAAATAAAACCAAATGGACCCGTAAGGGTCCATTTGGTTTCATGTTACGCTCTCAAGAGTTAAAGATCTATAAGGGCCCATTTTGTTAGCAACTCTCCATCATTTAGCTGGGGACCACCTGGAACCAACCCAAGGCTAGCCTCGATACCCAGGCTTTCATTTCGTCTGCGCGAAAGATGAAAGCCTGGAAAAAGCCGTCGGCTGAACCAGTCTAAAAGTGGGAGTCAACCCTTCCGGGTGGGCGTCGCTCTAAATGATGTGACGTAGCGCTGCACTAGGGGGGAGAGGAGGGGCCGGGGGTGACGGACAGATCGATGAGATCCAATCAGGGTGCGCGCATTTCTGAGGCGCGACCCGCCCCTCTAGACCAGAAATGTCTCTGCTTAGGTCAGGCTAACCCAAGGCCCACTGGTGGTCCACGGACCACTGGTTGAAAACCACTGGTCTATAAGTGAACTTCGCAACGTTTGACACGGGAACTTGCACGCTCGGTGGTCTCTCTCGTGGTTCAAGATCTCTTGAGACGGCGCCCCTCCGCCGCGGTCTAACACTGTACTTTATCCCCTACTACTAGTATGGGCGGGACGTGACCATTTACTCAAATGCAAATACGACTCCATGCTCGACCATCCAGAAATTACGGTAAGCTGACGACCTATAGCCATCATGCTGCAAATACCAACATCATGGAAGGCGATAGAAGATGGTCTCTATTAACCACTTCCACAACAAGACAGTGTCGGTGGCATACTGTACATACAGTAGGCTACCGCCGCAACAACAGAGAAGCAAAAAACACCACCACCACCACCAAAGCCGCCAGGGAGTTGCCTTTTCAATTCCCCCCATCGTTCTAACCTGCATGTCTCTATCATTTGACTTAGCTGATAGAGATAGATTAGCTGGTATTTGGTTAGAGAGAGGGAGCAGGATGGGGGGGGGGGGGGGGGGGGTGTTATTGGAACCAATATCTGGATGATAAACAAAGGTAGAGAAGGAAGAGAGGATATTATTGCAGTGTCTCCTCTCCTCTCCTCTCCTCTCCTCTCCTCTCCTCTCAATCACATATTTTCTTTCCTCCCTCGTTCTCTGGATGATGAACGAGTGCCTGGTCGACTCATCCATCTCCTGGGCAGCTCCATCTATCTATCACACGCGCACGAACACACACACGCACGCACGCACGCACACACACACACGTTTGTATTACTATACTTAGACATCACTGAAAATAGCTGTAAGTAACCGTAAAATGGCCGAAGAATAGCAGCAATTGTTCAGTGCGTAACATCCACGGGCAACTAAGTAGCCTATCAGGGAAAACCCTAACTTATTTTTTTCTTACCATGAAGAAATTGTTCTTGTGAGTACCAGGTAAATTCGTCCTCACAATCTTATTTCTCACATTCAACCCTGACAAGTATAACACACACACACACACACACACACACACACACACACACACACACACACACACAAATAGTGATGTGCTCAGCACTGCCCCCTGTCCCCTAGGCCTGGTCAGTGCAGGCTTTGATTAAACGTCTTCTAGGAAATCTATATTTCTCTCATTAGATGCTTCCTCCTCTTTCTCTCTCTCTCTCCTCCCTCACTGTCCATCCATTCACACCTCCCACACACTATACCGCTCTAATTACAGTCCTCCCTCCATCCCTCCATCATCCGTCTCCCCCTCCCTCCCCCAATGCATCTATCCATCCATCACCTCCAATCCTCTGAAAATCGGAGGGCATACATTACTCCTCCTTCTCAAAACTCCAAAATGTCGAAACGCCCTGGCTCCACAGTACCAATACCAGGCCTCCTCCATAAAGCCCTGACTCCACACGGTACCTCTCAGACCTCCTCCATAAAGCCACTCACGGAACACAGTCCACAGACTTGGACCTCCTCTCTGTCCACAGAACAAACCGTGGAACCTTGGGGGACAGAGCCTTCAGTGTGGCAGCCCCTCTTCTCCCAGTGGAGATTGACCATGCTCCAGCCTCTTTTAAGACACCTGTTCTCTCTCAGTATAGTCCTTTGTTAGTTGTTCATTGTTTTTGATGTAAAGCATCCTTGGGTTCATGAAACACACTAAATAAATTCAAGCTATTAGTTGCAAATGTAAGTAAGTAAAAAAGTATGTACTAGTTTATATAAATACAAAGTATATAAAGCACAGACACAGGCTTTTGTCTGTGAGCTGCGTGATGTAATGTTCAGATTTATAGTAGTAGTTCTCTACAAAGAGTCACCCGAAAGGGAACGCAAATGCGCGCACACACACACACACACACACACACACACCCCTCGGTAGAGGATGATTTGAGGAGCCCCCTCTGCCTCTCTCTCACTTTCGGTTCCATTCCTCTCTTGGCTCCCTGCTGGGAGCGTATTATTGCCCTCCTCTTCCTCATCCACACCTTCATCCCTCCACCTCTATTGTCCTGCTACGTCGCTTGCAAAATCTCTCCGTCACTCTTCAAATTCATGGATCTCTCTTTCATCGTTTATGATCTCGCTCTCTCTTTCAATCTTGTCTCATTCTGTCATGATTTCGCACACACACTTTAATCAAAAGGCAGGTCTGCTAAAGTTGTTCAGAGTGAGTCTAAACAGAGAGGACAATACACACTCAACATCACAAAAGGACACACGCAGGCACCCACTGCCTCTGCAAGGACATGCACAGAGGAGGGACACCCACAGTCACCATCACGCAGGGACAGACACAAAGACAGTCACACCCAGGCAGGGGCAGACACATAAAGACAGTCACACCCAGGCAGGGGCAGACACATAAAGACAGTCACACTCACAGAGGCACACACACATAAAGACAGTCACACCCACGCAGTGACAGACACAAGGACACCCGCATGTCAGCAGGCAGCAGCAGTATACTGAAGATACGACCGCTATGTCCTGCCGGGCAGACACAGCAGGGGTTGAAAAGTTTTGGTTTGAATTCCTTTGTTTCAGCAACACTCCTCCTGTTTTTGTCCTCTGGAGTCTAACGGGGGTGTAAGTAACATCCAACCATCTTCATCCGCTTATCCGGAGTCGGTTCACGGAGGCAACTGTTCCAACAGAGAATTAACCCCAGACTTCTCTTTGTCGGGTCAAATTAGCTACGTCAACCCGACGCGTTCCAAGGCCTGCATGGAGATAGATTTCCCCTCATCTGGCACCGGGTATGGACGTGTCAGGAGATGGCCAGGAAGCATCCGCACTAGATGCCTGAACCACCTTAACTGGCTCTTTTCCACGTGAAGGAGCAGAGGAGAGTTCCTCTCGGATGACTGAACTTCTCATCTATCTCTATAAAGGAGATGCCAACCACCCGTCTGAGAAAACCCAATCTGGCTGCTTATCCGCGACCTTATTCTTTCATGAGGAGTTCATGACACAAGGACGAATGAAGACTGCTCAGTATATCCAGATCTTTGAGACTGTAATACCACTCCTGTTGCTTCAACACACACACACACCCACCCATGTGCGCATGCACGCGAACGCGCGCGAACGCGCGCACACACACACACACACACACACACACACACACACACACACACACACGATACAGTACCACAGAGTAGCACTTAAACAGAGAACAACATTGTCTGACTAATTTACAACTAAATGGTCTCTAATTACAATGATTATTCATTTGCGCCTCAATTTCAAACAGTCAGCACTCAGCACTATTTCACAGGCAGTCCATGCATTCATGCTCGCACACTCTCTACTCTCTCTCACACACACACACACACACACAGACACTCACGCATGGACACACACACAGGATCCTAATTGTCCAGACTGAAGCTCTGTGTAGGCAATACTGGCACTGGTCAGGAGCTTCGTAGTAAGGCTCGTTGACTATTCCTCAAGCGCGTCTCCTCTTACCTGGGGGGTTCCCCAGGGCTCCATCCTACCTGCGGGGTTCCCCAGGGCTCCATCCTTGGTACGATCCCGTTCTCTTTATATATGTTGGCCCTTGGAACTATCCTTAAGAAACACAACATCTCATTTCACTTTTACGCAGTCAATGTAAAGTTGTACAGCATCTACCTCAAAAAGCCAAAAGTGGGCTTATATGGATTAATTTCAGCCAATGCTGAACAGTGTATTCCCAATAATGTATATTTCTCACATTCTATACTTGTGGGGACATTTGGTGCTGAAAAGTATATACAAGCACGCACACAAACCATCCAAAACAAGCGCTTTCTCAGACCGTTTGATTTACCGAGTAGTTTGTAAAAGTTACACATCTTCTGTTGTTTGTCTATTATTGCTTGTGTCTTGTTCGGGTTTCACATTGTAGTGATTCCGTCAAGTGATCTTGCACAATAAGCCACGGAACAACACAATTTGTCTCAGTAGGTGTTCGGGCGATGATGAAGACCAGACAAGTTGGGCGCCAGGCCGGTCTGTGGCCAGTTGTGATTGAACAATTTGGGCATTCAGAAGACGCTCTTCACCAGCGCAAATTGTTGCGTGCAGAGAGAACAGTAGTGCCTCCAAGAAGCTTACCAGGTAAACACTGAGTACCAGGTAAACACTGAGTCTAGCATCTGATTCTGTCTAAACAACATGCTGTTAAACTTGTGTGTCCAATGTTCATTGAAACACAGGCTGCACTCAATACCATGTACAATGTCTTTGTATACAGTAGACAAAAACATTAGACTAGACTAATTAAGTAGACAGTCTACTTAATTAGTCTAGTCTCGTAGCCAGACAACTAGGTATGTCATATTCTCCAAATAGTCTGGAACTACACCAAAATCTGAGTAAGGCATTTCCGTTCACATAAAAAAATATATATCCATGTCTGGTTCCGAGACATTGCCAAAGCATTTCCAAAAATGTTGAGAACCCCTGGCTTAGATGATTTTGATTTATATTAGGATACATTTGCGCGACTGTAAAGACGAAACGGATGACTAGGTCAAAAACTTTGTATCTTCATTTTATTTAATGTTTTTTTAATGTTATGTTAATGCTCACAACCCTTTGCGATGCAACACGTTGTGAGCTTGTAGATCAGATATTTAACTATTTTGAGAACAAAAAAAATAAAAATAAAAGGTTTTGGTTTGGACTCATACAAAGAAATGCAAGGTTTTAAAAAAGTGCACAGTTCATGCCAAAACACCACATCTGTTACCTATAGATAATTAATAACAAGTAATGATTATAAATCAGGACTGAAACGGTGTAGTCTCAGGTGCTTCTCTACAACTCATACTGTATTTCTTGCAGTGAATTTATGGCCTTGCTATAGAACTGACGCCGACGTACTGCCGCTGTGGCCAATGAGGCGATGACTACATATTTATGCATACTATATTTATGCCTATATGAGTTCATCCCGTTTGCCCCCCCTGACCGACCTGCAGGGGTCACTATAGGCCTGAGCCTGTCAGATACCTCCCTGTCCATGCTTCTCTCTCTCTCTCTCTCTCTCTCTCTCTCTCTCATAAATCAGGTGTTTCGTGTAAACAGTTATGCTGAACAGTCTAACAGAGATACTGGGTGGGTCAGCGTCAGCCCAGATCTGTGACAGTGTGCTGGCATACAGCTTGAACACACACGCACGCACTCACATTAGTGCTGCTGCAACATTTAACTCAGAGACACACCAGATCTAGATAGGAGCCAGGAGTGATGTGCTGTCTGTCTGTCTGTCTGTCTGAAGATATTCCCCCCCATTACAAGATCACAGCGTATCCTCCATCGGCTATTCTCACTATTTTTGGAATATGGGCTTGAGTGATAATTCATTCATGTATTTTGACACACAATGTTGCGTGTGCGGCCTCAGAATGTGTTAAATGGTGTTTGCACACAACAGGCCATTATATGAACTTTCAGGAAGTCCCGATTTCCTTAGTGGCTTCACGAAATATCTGTCTGACTGCCCCCCTGGGAATTTTGGGGTACACAAGGTGGGCATACTGTAGGAGGGGCTAGCGCCCCCCCAAACATTTGAGTACTTTTCACACCACTGCATCTGGCTGACTAGATAGTACAATAATGACATCTGCAATTTGGACACAGCAACACCGGCTTGTTCTTTAGTTAACACCAGAGGCACTCGGCCACCTGTTCCATCCTGTTGTCTATACAGTATGTGCTGCTGCATTGTGGGACATTGTGTCATCCTCTGTGGATAACGGTAGGCCTACATGATGACCTGTATACAGACTTAGGACTTAGGTCTACTCTGGACTCTGGACTCCCACACGTTATCAAAAAATTAAAGAAAAAAAAACATTTTCCCAACTGATTCAGCTGCGGAGCTTTGGGAGATTCTGTCTTGAGAGATTAAGTGGGAACTGGCAGCTGTGACTAGTACGAACGGCAACAGATGACAGAACAAGTTCCAGAAGTAGCACTTATGTTCCATTGTGTGAGCGAGAAAGGGAAATGACTGCAAAACGGGAGACATTTGCATATACACGTACGTCATTTAAACAGCACTTTGACACCCATTTGTGATTTGTCCAAAATTCATATTGTGATTATGTGTGTAAATTGGATTATTCATGAATGTGAAAAGGAACCAACTGGTTCCTGGATGACCCAAACCAGAGTTGGATGATTTTTGGACGTAAGCCATATCATTGGAATCTCTTTTTAGTATTTTTGGTCTCTGGGTTAGGGTCATAGGAGGCCTTAAGTATGTTTCACCAGTTTCAATTGAAACGGGCCTCCACCCTCAGGGGGGGCCTCAACAAAATAATGATGTCATAGGTATATGGGGGCCTCATATTTGGTCTTGAAACAGGCCTCCAGATTCCTAAGGCCGCCCCTGAGAACACACAAACACACCAAGCTGGCCATAGGGGGCACTAGCTCCCCTCAAAGAGCCAGAATGCAAAATGCTTGTCATTCAGCCTCACTTTGAGTTGCTCAGTGGACTGTCTCTCACACAGCAATATGGAGAAAAATGTCACACCCGCGTGACGTGAGTGGCACTGTTATCACCATACATCACATTCCGTGCTCAGCCAGTCAGCTTGAGCACATTCCACGCACGCACGCACGCACACACACACACACACACACACACACACACACACACACACAGCCTCAAAATACAACACAGCTCAGTGTTAGGGAACGCTGTAGCAATTTACAATTTAGGCATTTAGCAGACGCTCTTAATCCGGAGTGACTTACATTAAGCAAGAACAAAAAAGCATGGGAATGCATCACATAAAAAGCATTTATCATGAAACATGCATAAGAACGTAACAGTGGAATATCTATATAATGAAACTATATTATAAACTATACATATATACTATACTATGCTATACGTGTGGAAGACCCATAGATCCATAGACCCCAACGTAGCCGCAATGAAGTAATAAATATAGCAATAGAGTTCAAAGGGTGCAGATGAAGAACAGCTGCACTAATTGGCGTCGTTAAGGAGTGCATGGCAACAGTTTGTGTCACGTGTGATGTCACACCAGAAGATATTAGATGATGCACTGTGTTGAAAATGACTGTAGACGTCGAGAGAGAGAAGAGACAGACAGACAGACAGACAGACAGGGTGATGTTGTCCTGGACCGTTTCAAAAGCAGGAGGACCAAAGCGAGCCTATCATGCTGCTGTAGCAGTGAGGAACAAACTGTATTCCTTTGGAGGCTACTGTGATGGATGGCCCTTCAACGACATGGAACAGATGGATGTCCATGTCTTCAACACAGTGTCTTTATTCTGGAAGAAGTTACCTCTAGTGGAACCAGGAAGAGGAGACGGTCACCTTGAGGTTCCATCCATGCGCTACGGCCACACAGCTGTGTTGGTTGAAGATACAGTCTACATCTGGGGAGGATACTGGAGTGGGTTGTACTACAATGTGCTTTATGCATTTGATGTTGACTCCCACAGATGGTTCCAACCCAGGGTTTCTGGGACTGTTCCAGAGGAGAGGAGCTACCACTCAGCCTGTGTGTTGGAGAAGGTCATGTTTATCCATGGAGGACGCAACGAGCTGACTAGTAGATTGACTAATGACATGTACAAGTTGGACATCAGCACAATGGTCTGGACTTTAATTAACACCAGAGGAACTCCACCTCCTGCTTCATCAGCTCCCTCTGCTACCATTGGAACCAAGATGTTTGTATTTGGGGGCAATGGGCCCCAGGGGGGCTGCAACAGCATCAGAGTGTTTGACACTGAGACCAACGTCTGGCTGGACACACCTTCTGCACAACTTCTACCAGGACGCTCGTGTCATTCAGCATTTACCTACAATGGAGAGCTGTACATATTTGGTGGCTGGAACGGTAACCAGAACTTCAATGATGTGTGGAAATTCAGTCCAGAGACCTTCTCCTGGAAGAAGGTTGAGCCCAAGGGGAAAAAACCATGTCCAATGCATGGTATGTGCTGTTGCATTGTGGGAGATCGTATCATCTTCTTTGGAGGATACAAAGGAGTTGACTTTGACACTATCTATGATGAGCTGTTCATCTTAGACTTGAGTCCTCGTCTTAAGACGTTATGTAAGCTAGAAGTTATTCAGTACGCTCTGGACCAATCAGAACTCCCACACGACATCAGGTGGGAACTGGCAGCCATGGCAACCAACGACAACAACAACAACCGAGACCACATTCCTGACGAATGAACAGCAGAAAGATCAAGAAATGATGGATCAACATCTCATCCCACCTGATGGTGAGCCACCTCTCAGCATCACTTACTGAGATTCAAACCTCAGGAGACTCCTTCTCTCCAGACAGGCTCTCCAACCATTCAGCTAGGCATCAAACAATGACAATTGTTCCGTCCAACACAATGCGGTGGAAACACAAACCTGTGTCTGTATGTTCCAAACTGAACACGGTGGAACTGTATATTTATTTCTATGATCTTTTTTTATTTAAAGGACCAAGCTGTCCTGTAAGGACTTGGTCTTCTATTGTTATTGTTAGTTTTTTTTTCCTTCTCCTTCTGCCAAAAAAATAATAATCGCGAAACTCGGCCTACAGAAAAAACAAAACTCTTAAGGGTGACTGTGGCTCAAGAGGTAGAGCAGGTCGTCCAGTGATCCATGGGTCGGCGGTTCGAATCCCGGCTCCTCCTGTCTACATGTCGAAGTGTCCTTGGGCAAGACACTGAACCCCAAATTGCTCCCGATGTACTGGTTGGTACCTTGCATGGCTTCCGCCGCAATCGGTGTATGAATGTGTGTGTGAATGGGTGAATGTAATGCACAATCTATGTAAAGCGCTTTGGATAAAGGCGCTATATAAATGCACCATTTACCATTTTATCTGGTACACAGCAAGCTAAAAGGAATCAACACACCAGCACGCCAGAGACCAGAATACTTCAAACCCAAACAAATAGTTAAAAATAGAACTACAAACGCATGTTGGAGATTAAACAACAGATAACAGCCAGCACCAGCAACTGTGTTTATTTAATCACATGTGAAAAATGTGGCTTACAATATGTCGGAGAAACGAGTAAAACAATAGCTGCAAGGCTGGGACAACACAAATACAATATTAAAATGCAAAAAAGACAATTGTTCAACATTTCATGGCTCACGGCATTGAAGCTCTAAAAGTATCTGGACTTCAACACAATCCCAACTGGACAGTAGGACAAAGACGTTTTAATGGAAAACAGTGGATTAAGAACCTCAACACGGATTTTCCTGGAGGTTTAAACATGCCAAAATATTAGACAAGTTGTTTTGATTTTGTACCAAAACTCCACAGCCATATACATGCTAAACACAGCCAACAATCAATGGACTTTGAATATAGGGGACAAATTAGCACATTCCACACCAAGCCAACCTGGGACACGAATGCACTGAAGTCCCCTCAGTCAACAGCCGCAACTCTTGGCCCTCTCACTCTCTCGCTCACTCACTGCCTTGCTCTCTCCCACAATGTTAATGCTAAGTTAGTAAATTTACACCTATTTTATGTAAATAACATGGTATAATGTGCGGCATTGGGAGTTAAAGGGGAGACACTTTAATTGTGAAGGGACGACAGGATGAGGAAAGGTGTTGTTGTTGCTAATTGTCAAGAGTAATGGCTGCGTGTGATATTGAACAGTCAAACTATTCGTATCAACATACGGCTGTATCAACAAAATAATGATGTCATAGGTATATGGGGGCCTCATATTTGGTCTTGAAACGGGCCTCCAGATTCCTAAGGCCGCCCCTGGTTAGGGTTAGGGTACATTTGCCCTGAAATTTGTCTTACTCTCATCCCAACTATTAGGAGCTGTGGGGAAGTGTCCCGTGGAGCAGTTAGGGGTTAGAACTTTGTCTTGCAAGGACACCAGACTGGGCAGGCTGAGGAGGGAACCGGCAACCTTTTGATCACCAGATGGCCTCTATAGACCGATTCCGTACCGGTTTCATGGTCGCAGCCTACGTATTTCCTGTAGGCGGACTCGACGTAGCTGCGGGGGTAAAACCCTCACCAGACGCACCTCTTCCACTACAGTGAACGGCAGAGTGACTGATGTTAGTTTGCCTCAAACTTTACTCCTTTACCTGCTTTTTTACTAACACTAACATTACAAAGATGCCCAGAACATCGAGATGAACCTGTGTAGTTTATGGCTGCTCCAACAGTAGTGGCAACATAACAAATAAAATAAAACGGAATGTCTAATATCCACCGCGATGACCAGAGCCATTGAGTAATGGTTGAGACAAAGCAGTGAAAGATACATAACGCCAGTCTTACCCAATACCAAATATTTCTGTTTTATTAACACAAGGCTGCTGTACTTTATACCTCATACTTTAAATGCTTAGTATGAGGTATAAAATACAGCAGCCTTGTGTTCATAAAACAGAAAGATTGGGTATTGGGTAAGACTGAAATTATGTATCTTGCAGGATTCTTCGCTGCTTTGTCTCAACCATTACTCAATGGCTCTGGTCTCAGCCATCGCGGTGGATATTAGACATTCCGTTTTATTTTATTTGTTATGTTGCCACTACTGTTGGAGCAGCCATAAACTACACAGGTTCATCTCGATGTTCTGGGCATCTTTGTAATGTTAGTGTTAGTAAAAAAGCAGGTAAAGGAGTAAAGTTTGAGGCAAACTAACATCAGTCACTCTGCCGTTCACTGTAGTGGAAGATGTGCGCCTGGTGAGGGTTTTACCCCCGCAGCTACGTCGAGTCCGCCTACAGGAAATACGTAGGCTGCGACCATGAAACCGGTACGGAATCGGTCTATAAGCCCACCAATCACAGTATTACACTGCCTTCCAGCAGTTTGCTTAGGTGATAGAGACAAGCTTGTTAATTTATAATTAACAAGCTTAATTAATTAATGTCTCCCTGTGCAGTGCCTATAATGTACATTAGATAGCGAAATTAGCTCATCTACAAGCTCACAATGTGCCAAAATGTGTTATGATCCTAAAAAAAAGGAGTGACAACTTTCACCCTACAACGATTTGCATGTTGACTTGCAAGGATGCAGCAGACATGTTACGTAATATGACACGGCATTTGGTGCCTTTCAAATTAAATTAGTTCTGTGGGAGATTCAAATATCCCGGAGCTACCATGCTCATTTCTTGCTGTCTGTGCGTTATTACAACACAGGCAGGTACAGTACAAGGACAAAATATCACAGCTTGAAAAGTGAGTTGCAGTATAATTTCCAAGTCTTCACTCTACTTGAGGAAGTAATTATGATTCGTTCACTTGTCGTATTCTGTCAACACGGCATAGGCCCAAATTAGGTTCTGAGATTCTTATCTTAGACAGAGTTGAAATAAAACCAGAAACTGTGAAATACCTTTCACAGCAAGGCACAGTTATTGTCATCAAAGCGCCATTAATTACCACAAACGGACGTAAGTTGCAACGCGTGGTGAGCTTGTAGATTGGCAATTTTCAGCATGCAACCAAGTGTAAAATCAGCCATTAGGACACCATCAAGGCCTGCAAAATAATATTTTGGTCGTCAATACATTTATTTTTCTATTATTTGACATCGTATTGAGTCGACTAAAACTAAAACTTTTCAGATAAAATACAACTAAATCTAAATGCAATTTTATTCAAAAGACTATGAGTTGCTGTTGCGCTGTTACTTGGACTGGAGTACTCTCATTTCAATCTACACCAAATTTCTTTGCCATGAAGAACCAAAGACTGAAAAATGGGACCCAGTGGCCTGCTTGGCGCTCAGCATCAAGGCCAAGGGTTGGATTGGGGTAAGTCCCTGCGACATACTAGCGTCATGTCGAGACAGTGTACTTGTAGTCTTGTACACTGCCTTACGCTAAGGAAACAGGAGATAGGCTCCTGCCACTATGGGCCTCATGGCTTTGCGAGGCTTACTTATCTCATGAAATATGTTACTGTGTATTGTCCTTATTCTCATCTTGTTGTGCAAACCAATATAATCTAAATCCCCCCAAACAAATCAACACGGAACGCAAACAAGACTGCATCTCAACAGGATTTTAGCGAGTCCAATGGTGTTTTGTTTTGCACTTGCAATTCCCCTCTACAGTTCTGTAGAACTGTAGAGGGGAATTGCAAGTGCAAAACAAAACACAAATCTGGTGGGATAAACATGCGCTTAAAAATATATTTCTTCTTCTATCTACATGAGTGAATATGAATGACTGAGCCGTTTGACAAGAAATGCAAAGTTACTGGCTCTAGATAGGGGGCGGGGCCTCCTGAGCTATTGGGCGCAATAGGCCCGTTAAGTGAGGGTTAAGCGATGTCCCCCCCCCCCCCCCCTCCCCCCATCTTAATGACCGCGTTTAGAACCTGCTCATTGATGCCGATGAAAGAACAGCCTTTAGTTATGCCACGGTTTAATTTGCCCCTCTACAGTTTCTCTCACACACACGCACACACACACACACACACACACACACACACACACACACACACACACACACACACACACACACACACACACAATATCCATGCCAACTGTAGCGGCGGAGTCATTAACATCCTGCTGTTCAGCTGCATGGTAAAGTCTTCCTGGCAGTATACACAGTCATGTTTTCTGGCTCATGGCTCCTCAGAGATGCCTCCTATAATCCTGAATAGATGAGAGTCTGCTCAACAAGGGACAGGTGAACATAATTGAAATGGCGAATATGCATTTACACACTTTTCGAGGCGCATTCCAAAGTGCATACGTTTGCCAATTTCAATGTGAAAATACCTGCTGCGTGTAAAAAATAGTTTTTCATGTTTGAGGCACTTTAAAAAATTAGGGGGAAAAAAGGAGCTTGGCCCCTCCTTACTCCCTGAAAGCACCCAAATAATGCACCCCATAACCCCATAACACCCCTAGCCTATCATGCTCCATACCAAGCAGTTCCTACCTGAAAGCCCCCATACACAAGTTAAAAAAAGGGCAATCGTATCACTTCTTTGCACTTATATCAGAGACTGAGTCACATGTCAACACAGTTTGCCATGTTCGGCCAGTGACTTAAGTTGCGTCTAACAGCCGGGCACTTCCCGTAACTCCGACATCCCATTACTCCGACTATGTGACTTTGCGTGCGGTTAAGGTTAGGGATAGGGTCTGTACTGCGTGGTCGGACCAACGCTCCGGAATAATGACTCAGCGCCAGCCCAAACCCAGCCCAGGCCAGCCCAGGCCCCAGCACGGGCCCCAGCCCAGCCCAGCCCAGGCCCCAGCACGGGCCCCAGCCCAGCCCAGCCCAGGCCCCAGCACGGGCCCCAGCCCAGCCCAGCCCAGGCCCCAGCACGGGCCCCAGCCCAGCCCAGCCCAGGCCCCAGCACGGGGCCGGAATAATGAGCCCCCGAGTGTGAGCCCTACCCAAAGCCCCAAATCATATTCATTCAATCTCACTCTGACGTGCACCTTCTCTGCTAAACGCAGTGCACAGCTGATGCATGCTCACTCATGCTGTCTGATGCATACAAACAGACAGAACACATATACGCTACTAAGAGACGTAAACTTAATTTACTATACATAACCAATGAATATGAATTCAAATGAATATGAATATGTGACCATTTCACAAAATGCTCACACATTAATAGGCTACCAACTAAGTCACATTACGTAGCTAGCGCAGAGAGGTTCAATTCACTGGTGAATACTACCGCGCGGTGGGTTGACAAGAAATATGTCTGCCCGAAATATTAATACAACAACATTGCCTGAGATCGGCCCATGGTAAAGCCAGGTTTGAATTGGTACAGTAGCCTACATATCGACTACATAGTTGCCAACACTGATATAATACCGACATATGGGCTGATATAACGGTCTGGCTCTAGTTGAAGTGATCTAATAAGGTAACAGTACTTGTCAGATGGGAGAAGCTTTAGGAGGATGAACGATGTTGACAGGAAGAAAGTGCAGAGATTTCTCAACTGGAGGCCACGACTGTCCGTTGGTGGCTCATCTTTCAGCTGTGATGAATTGGACGAGTGTCCCCAGTGGCTTCTACTTAAGACCAAAATAATGCAGAGTCATGGCTGATCCGTTTAGTGCGGTAGGGACTAATAGGGATTTAAAGTGTCCAATCAACTAATCTAACAAACAAGACGATACTAATGGACTTTGTTGCCTTGTCACCTTACTGTTTTATCTCAATTAAATGACCTTCTTAATAAAATCTATACAATGTTGCATTAATTGTCTCTCTTTCCATTAGTGAGCCTAGCTCCTATAGGGACATGAGCGCCCCTCACTTCACACGCGCCCTTATCATCATACTGTACATCATCATACATCATCAATAATACGTCACATTCCGTGCTCAACCAATCAAATCATCACAAAAGTCAATCCGTCCAATCATTTTTGGCATCTTCACTTTTCTTCCCTCACTTTTGTCTTCTCAATATGTTTTTCTTTTGCTCAGCCAATCAAATCATCGCTATGGGGTGATCAGCCAATCACAAGCCAATGTATGTTTTCACACACACTCAAAGCTGGGCATAGAAGCCCTCAAGAATATTATGATTATCTCAAATAAATGCGATGGTGACCATTATGCAATAAAGTATTGCGATTAGGCGATTGTGTAATAATTGTGACAGGGCTATATCTGGGCTTTAAGTGGTTTAAGGACCACACACATTAAGCACAATTACAGAAGTAAAGATGGCCAATTACTGCTAAACAATATAGCTGACAGGCTCAACAGCATTTCATCTCATTTAGAGTGGAACCACCGTTAAACCAGCGTGACCCTATAATTGCTATCATTACTACGAGTCAAATAAAATGGGCTTTTTTACGGTTACCTCCAGAGAAGGCTTTTAGAACAAAGGAGGTTAAGAATAAGAAATCAGGCCAGTCAGACGTTATCCTTTCAGATGAATAATCAGTTGGATAAATATGATCTGAAGTGGGACGTGTTCCTCAGTCATGTTGCAGGTCCCTTGGTGTGATCCATGGTCAGGCAATGCCCTCTTGATTGTTTATTGTATTACTACACATTATGATATGGTTGATGATGCTGCGTTTGGTCGTGTAAATAATGTAAACTACTTTCACATTTTAATTTGATTTTTCTTTTTTTTTCTTTTTTTTGGTTTATCTTATCTATCTTAATTGTCTATCCATGAATACGTACTCTGCTGTTGTTGCTTGTGTTTGTATTGTAGGTTTTCTGTTTTATGTGTTTGTAAAAAATCTAAAATAAAGTACTGATCATAAAAAAAAAAAAAATCAGGCCAGTCCACTCTGGCACCAACCTCACTAAAGCTTGACATTTCTACTGGTGAAATATACCCTGGCTCTCAACGTCTGTCGTTACAGTGTAGATTTGTTTCCCAGAGATTAAAGGCATTGTATATACCAGTCATTTCCCTCTCGTATCAGCCACTGGAGTAGTGTGGTGGCGTTTACTGTACCTGCAGAAACTAACTTCCCTCTTGCTGAATTTTAAAATACGGCCAGGGGGTAATGTGTTTCTGCAGGTAAACACAAAATATAATGATATTGTTTTGTTGTGAACACAGGACAAAGTTACATATTATAAAATAAATACAAATGTCAGCACACTGACAAAAAATAGTCTCAACTGATTTGATAACAAGGATCTTAAACAAGAATTGTAACTTTCCCTGAACAAAGGGAAAGTACATACTTAAAAAGGAAAATGAAATAGGGGTCTGTGGCTTAAGGCGTATCAAACTGTGAGTCCTTGAATGAAAAAAAAGAGGTTAAAAAACACTGCTTAAAGGACAACTTTAGTTTTTTTCAACCAAGGTTCATGTTTTAGGTTGTTATTAGAGAAACTAAAAGGTGAGTGTTCATTTTCTTTCATTTGCTGCTTTCTTTCGTTTTGGGGATTTTAGCAGTTTTTGACAGGGGGGCAGGGGCATTCGAGCATGGGGCTAAATATGTATTTTTTTTTACAAAATATTATGGCGATTTATTTTTTTATTATTTACTATAGTCCTAATAAACCCCAAGAAATTACATCTGGCCACAAAAGATCACAGGATCTACTGAATGTGACAAACTGACATATTGAGGCTATACACACAGTATAAGCCTTCCCCCAGTAGGCTACCTTCACATTCAGTAGATCATGTGATCTTCTGTGGCCAGATGTAATTTCCTGGGGTTTATTAGGACTATAGTAAATAATAAATAAATAAATCACCATCAAATTTGGAAAAAAATACATATTTAGCCCCATGCTCAAATGCCCCCGCCCCCCTGTCAAAAAGAGCTAAAATCCCTAAAACGAAAGAAAGCAGCAAATGAAAGAGAATTAACACTCACCTTTTAGTTTCTCTAATAACAACCTAAAACATGAACCTTGGTTGAAAAAAACCAAAGTTGTCCTTTAAGAAATCAGGCCAGTCCACCACTGGCAGTGCAACCTTTCTAAACCTTGACATTTCTTGTGGGGTAATACACCCGGGTGACAAGGTGCCTGTAGGAAGGAACTGGGACACAGCATGTGTCTGTTATTGCAGTAGTTCTGTGGGGTCCGGGGACCTCCACGTGTCCTTGAAGGTCATTCATGAGGTCCCCGGCAACATGACTTAAAATACAATGGTTGCGGGTGCTAAATACAGGTCGATACAGGAAAAGATATGGGCGACTGGGCGTTCTCGAAAATTCTCTAACAAGGAAGTGGATGGCAGGCGAGTTTTGCGACCACGTGGTTTCCTTGTTACTCGCTTCACTGGGAATCGAACGGTGGATCATACTGTATGTTAGCTAAGAGCGCCATCTAGTGTAACTACTGTGGTGGTTTTCAGCAGACAGCAGTGTGTGGAAGTGTGGAATCAATGTCTACATTACATGCCATGCAAAGCAGTTATGCAGGTTAGCTGAAGAACAGTGGAGTGTTCAGCCTGTAGGGCCTCATGCTAAGACCTAAAATCTAGTTTTGCTTACATGATGATATATTTCACATTTACAGATTTAGTAAGAGTAATTTGCATAGGCTGCACATGCCTCGCTGACATTGCTATATGTGTGTCTGCCTCATCTATCAAGCGCATTATGGTGGTCAGGTGTAAGGTGGATTATGGATATGGTGTGCAACTGTGCAACTTAGCAGCAGATACAGTCCGGTTCCCTTCCTTCCTTCCAGAGAGGTACCTATGGATGTCACAGGCTCATAGGTACCTTTGGGGGCCACTCCCCCGAGGGGTGTGGTTTTGCCTTAAGGTATGTGGTTAACCCTTCTTTGCAGCAGTTGTTTTCGCTAAGCTGCGGGCATATTGTGCCATGTGTAACAGTGCCCAAAAGACTGTGCTGAAAACACTGGCCCGTTCCTCTAAAAAAAAAGAAAGAGGAACAGGACCCATTTTCCCTGCGAAGTTGCCCCTCGGAATCGATGTTACTGACACATTGACGGTCACAGTTGCATATGGGAAGCACAGTTTCTCCAAGTTAAAACTGATACAAAACTCTTACGCATTAGCACTACAATGTCTCAGGGAGCGACTGTGTGGACTAACCATCCTCACAATAGAAAGGGACGTTGTAATCTACACTGGATTTATTATCAAGACATTATTTAAAGATTTGCTGAAAGGATGTAGCCAGGAGGAAAATCCTCCCATAATTCTCTGCTGCTTGTGAGTAAGTGAGTAACATCCGAGTGCTTATTGTTATTGTTGTCATCTGTCAATTAATTGAAGTGGGAACGGCATACGTCACACACACACACACACACACACACACACACACACACACACACACGCACACACACACACACACACACACACAGCAGGGTGGGCTTGCAGGAAAATCCCCAGGTGTCAAGTGTGATTGAACATCCCATAACGCTCGCTAATAAGAGCTGAAATCTCCCACAATGCATCTATGTCTGCGCTGTAAATACCAGGAAGAGCTTTTCCATTATATGCTGTCTGTCTTCAGGGTGGGACAGAGAGAGAGAGAGAGAGAGAGAGAGAGAGAGGGAGGGGGTGGGGGACAGAGAGAGAGAGAGAGAGAGAGATGGAGGAAGGGTTCAGTGGATAGACTGCAGGGCGTGCAGGCACGTGTACACGCATGCATAGGCAGACATCAAAGGGGGTTTGAGCCCCTGCCGGTTTACCCACCTGTAAAAAGTCTCCAGACCAGCATTTAGCCTATGGAGCTCTACTATGGTGAAAGAAATGCAAATTGCCCCCCTATCCATAACCATGCCATACCCGAAGGCATGTGCATTCAAGAAAGTTGTGTTTTCCGAACTCTCCTCAACTAATTATGTTGAAAAAATGACTTGCTCCGAGTAGAAATCCACCTCCCGTAAAAGCGCACCGGCAAACGTGTGAATAGGGATTCACCAGAATAGGGATGCTGGGGTTGGTGGTTAACACTGGAGATGATGTGTTTCAAATCTCACACTGAATACTTGTCGTGAGTCACGACAAGTATTCAGCGTGAGATTTGAAACCGGCCACCTGGTGGTCGTCAGTCCACACGAGTCACGACTCGTGACTCGTGTGGACTGACGACCACCAGGTGGCCGTTGGTCCGGCTGTGGTGAGCATAAAGGTAGACGCCTCTTCCGGCTCTGGGGCATGTGTTCTCGAGAGGGGGCAAAGCTTTCCCGAGATTCCTTGCAGAGCATAGCGGAAGCATGAGCGGAAGCTTGCCAAGCTTGACGTGATCTGCACTATTAATGACTGGGACATACTGTGAAGAGCAGTTCAGTTCAGTTCAGTTCGGATTCCATCTTGGAACCATTGATTATTCTAAATTATATATGATGTAAATTGTACTATCATCTGAACCATGTAGCACATTCTCTATGTAAATTGACTTTAATACCTACTAAAAATAATTGTTAAAACCCAAATCCAAATCATTTTTTAAGGTATTTTCAGTCCTTTCTAATTAGCATTACAAAATAGATGCACATTAAAACCTCCAAGGGGAGTTAGAGACACATCTGCTGTCTTGTCACAATATTGTTACGGTTCGCTCTCCATCACCTCTACATCCATGTGCTGTGGGTGTTCTGGGCACTTCAGCGCCACCAGAGCACTCCACAGCACCCTGTAACCCCTGTTACAAGTTAACCTCACCACCAGGATGTCGTCTGCAATCACCTGATGAGCCTACAAAAGCCAGGCCTGTCTGCAGCTTGGTGCCAGTTCTTCCCCAGTCTACGTGTTTCCGGGACCCGAGCTCTGTGGAGCAGCATACGGACCCCTGCACTCCTTTCACCCCCCGTGTTTGTGAATAAAAACCCGCCCGGGTGGGCTTTACTCTGCTTTGCTTCTCCTTGCTGTGCTTTTGGGTCACACCACACTCGAGTCATAACAAATATAACCGTATGGCATCTTCATCCAATAGCAGTGTCTAACTCCACAGGAGGAGCTTAATTTGATAAGGGCACTGCTATACATTATAGAGCCCTGAGGAACTCTGGTCATTAACGTATGGGTTTTAAGTGGTTAAGCACCATGAACAGCAACCCCGTTGCACGTTATCCACATTTTACAAACAAGTACATTTCAAGTCATACAATTGGTTTGGCTGATGATAGAAACATAAATGCCTGCATGCTACAGTTTTAGTAATCCACCACTTCATAATCATAATCTAATTTCACTCTCTCCTTTTCTCTCGTTAACTTGATTTATTTCTCTCTCTCTCTCTCTCTCTCTCTCTCTCTCTCACACACACACACACACACACACACACACACACACACACACACACACTTCTCGGAGATATAGCTGAGGGTTGATTCCACCCAACACTGTGCTGCAATGATGGGAAAAGATTACTAGTAATCGAGGCAAAACTTTGAAATAAAGGCGTCATAATGTCCATGCAGGTGGTGTTTTAATCTGCAATTGTTTCAGATCTACTAGTTTGACTGATTCTACTTCGTATACTGTATATGGAACAGCGCCATGGTTAACTTTTTGTGCTTTTTAAATGTGTTTTATATTGACTTGACTCAAAGTTGTGTGACCGGAGGTAATAATTGCTGTGCTCTCACGTGGAACTCCTTCTAAACTCTGTTTGGGTGAGTTTTGCTATTAAGTACAGGCAGGAGGAAAACACAGTACAATAAATCAGTACATGAAGGAGAGATAAGACGAATATTATTGTCTTTTTAAATTCTGGCAGCATTTGACAGGATGAAAACTGACCCCAAGTCCCAACCCTAATCTCTGCAGTACTGTGTGTGTGTGTGTGTGTGTGTGTGTGTGTGTGTGTGTGTGTGTGTGTGTGTGTGCGCGCGCGCGCGCGCGCACGCACGCACGCACGCACGAGTGTGCTGCTTGAATCACTTGACACTCTCCCGCTTCAATGCATCCCAGGACACTCACTGCACTGACACACACACACACACACACACCTCTGTGGTGGTCGCACGCTCAGATACAGTAACAGCCGTTGTTGTCTCCACCAGGCCGAAGGCATGTGGGGAGAGTATGTTTTGCACTCCGTCCGTCCGTTTGTGTGTCCGTCCGTACGTGTGTCCGTGAACAGCTAATCTCGGCCACCGTTAACCCGGTCGATGCCATATTTTGCACACACACTCCCTGGATGCCAACGATGAACCTCTGCCCCAAACTTTCCAGAACGGCCTGTTATAGCGCCACCAGGAGGCCGCTTTGTGCAAAACAACCCGGTCGATGCCAAATTTTGCACACACACTCCCTGGATGCCAACGATGAACCTCTGCCCCAAACTTTCCAGAACGGCCTGTTATAGCGCCACCAGGAGGCCGCTTTGTGCAAAACACGTTTTTGCACAGTACACCTACAGATTTTGTCCAAACATCACGCAAATTGGTACACAGTCTCTCTAGAGCCATTCAACGAAACGGGTCTTTCAGATTTATCAGACTCCATCCTGATTGGTTAAGATTGGCTTCCAAAGTTCACAGGAGTGCTCAGTTTCAAACAAAATGCTGCAAATCATGAACACATCGCGTGATTTCCGTGAAATTGTGCACCCACATTCCCACTAGGCCGAGGACGAAATGCCACATGAACAATTTCAACTCAGCCTCAAGGTGGCGCTATAACTGGCCGAAAAGTGTTTTTACCTCTAACTGCACGGATCTGTGGATAACCTGGTGGAGACCTGTGCCCGGAAGGGCACTTTTTCTAGTTCATGTTGTTGTTGTGGATTAGTAAACAAAGTTGTCAGGGTTCAATCTACCCGCAAGGAGAGAGCAAGACAGAGAGATTGCGACAGACAGACAGACAGACAGACAGACAGACAGACAGACAGACAGACACTTGTAGTTGTTTGTAGTTTTGCTGGCTGTGGGTTTACAAAGGAATTGTTCGTGTAGTCCAGTCAGTGGATCTCAAACATTTTAAAGGATGCCCGGGCCATGGCCACGGACCCCCATCTGAAAAGATTGTACTAGGGAGATCTACAAGCAAGCAACGTGTCGATAAATTATTTTCGAATAGCCGAAGACTAAGCAAGTAGGTTTGGAGTGGTTTGTTGTAGGTATCAATCAATCCACACTCTGGTATCAGCCAGAGCGTGGGAGTCTATGCCCGTTTCACAATGCACTGGAACCACTGGGAGATGGGTTGGCAGCGTCAGGGATCAAAACCAAAAGCAAGTGCTCTACCGACTGAGCTACCTAGATGCAAAATGAATTCAAGTGTTTAAACTGTTTTTATGATGACCTTCTGGAATGCCCCCAAGGGATCTCTGGACCACTTTAAGAACCAGTGATGTATAGTCAACAGAAGTCTGTAGGTTCTTACAAGTACTGCATGGGTGAACAATAAACACTAGCAGCCCCAGCAGGTAGAAACTGTAACATTTACTATACTCACAGAGGAAAACACCAGTTGAACAAGAAGGCATTCAGCAAGAGCTAAACCTCTTGATACCTTAGCATCCCTATTCTGGGCTGAATGTTCAGACTGAATATTCAGTGGAAAAAGTCTACAAGATCACAATTTCCATCACATTGTGAAGCCATTTTGGGTGAAGATATTTAGTGCTATAGGAAGAAAAATAAGGAGGTAGTAGGCTAGTGGTGCATTCAATTAATCAATATGGCAATATATCGATCGAATAGCTAGTTGTGTTTTGTTTTTTGAAATCACAAAATCATTAAAAAACTTTGATGACAATATATATATATATATTATCGATCGAACATCCAGACGATAGGTGAATCGATCGAGAGGCTGCCTGCTGTATCGATACACGGATACAGCAATAAACGGCATGAATTATCTGGGTGACGCAGTGTTGATAAACGTACAGTACCTCTGTTTAACGTTATCAAAGCCCCCCTTGCCAGACCCCTTGTTAGGATGTTTAGACATTTTGGACCTGAAAGTGTTTTATTGTATTTGTGCAACATGGTCATTATTTTGAATAAACGTATAATCGATATATATATATCGTATATCGTGGCCTCTGTGTCGTGATACATATCTATCGTGAGATTGCAAGCAATATCCACCACTAGCCTAGGCTAGTACAGTATAGGCTGCTGGGGGATTTTGGTCAACTAAGTTGAGGTTTTAAGACCTCTCTATGGGCAGAGAAAAACAACATTCAAATAACATTAAACATTCATCTGTATTTCCTAAATACAGGAACAGGAAGATTACATTGTGTAGAATACAAAGCATCCTTTCCACCCTTAACATTCTGCTTGTTTGGAGTTAAGTATTATAGATCTCACGGGGGCTTTTGAGTATATAAAGCTGGTTCAACCTCACCCCATCAGAGACCTAAACCCTGGCTGGCGCTGGCGTGCGCACACACACACACACACACACACACACACACACACACACACACAACCTCGCTTTGGTAGGAAAAGCGGTGTACGTGTCGTACTATCGTATTAGAAGCAAAGCACTTCTAGAACCAATTAATGTGCATCCAGGCTGAGAGAACCGTCGGCGCTTTGAAGAACAGAATGATTGTTAACGCGCGTTTCATCTTCAGCGCTGCTGGTGCTACATGCACGCACACTCAAGCGTGCACGCACGCACACACGCATGCATGCACACACACACACACACACACACACACACACACACACACACACACACACACACACACACAAAGAACGTGCAGGCACGGAGAGTCCGACTGAAGAAGGAAAGACTACTACTTTCAATCAGAAAATCTGACAAACAAAACAAAAGCTATTTTCATGCTCGGACACAGCCAGCCAGGGACAGACCCAAGGGACCCAGCTAGCTGTCTATAGGAGTGGTTGCACCACTCAAAAAACTCAGTATCCACACTCCAAATGACATTTTTCTAATTTGTTCAATTTTTTTTGGTTTTGAATATTAATAGCAGATCTAAAAGCTCACATCACAAGCACCTGGAACTGCCTCAAGGACCCCTGGGGATCCTCAGATCTCACTTTGAGAACCACTGCTGGACGTACTAAAGAAAGATGCTGGTGCAGAAAGCACAAATGAGCTGGCCAGATGTATGGAGAACCGAGATGACTGGAGAGCCGATGGAGGTCTTGTCTGAGGATGACGTAGAGAGAGAGAACTGTAGATGAATAAAACCTCTCCTGACTGTCATTTCTCCATCCAACTTTACTACTTTCAATTAAAACCAGCAGCCCATGGTTATATACAGTAGTTGTGTGTGTGTGTGTGTGTGTGTGTGTGTGTGTGTGTGTTGTTGTTACAGTGTTACATACAGGGTAATCTCCATCCATTCATCAGTCTTCAACCGCTTATCCATAGTCAGGTCGCCGGGGCAACAGCCCTACAGAGCTCCAGACTTCCCTCTCCAGAGAAACATTAGTAACTTCCTCCTGGGGTATCCCGAGGCGTTCCAAGGTCAGTGAGTCGATGTAATCCCTCCATCTCATCCTTGGTCTGGCCCGGGGTCTCGTACCAGTGGGACGTGCATCGAGGAGCTCCCTAGGGAGACCCTCAAGAGGCATCCTAACCAGATGCCCGAACCACCTACAGTAAACTGGCTTCTCTGCGCGTCCAAAATAATCGCCCGCCTCTCGATTGAAAATGAAGGCACGCCAGTCGCTTCCCGTCTAAAAAGGCCTTTAGAGTTTAACAATACCCTCACCCTAACCCTAACCTCCCACGGGGCAGCACACCTAAACCTAACTTTAACCCTCTCCCAACCCTTAACACACACCTCACCAACCTTAATCTCCGGTCATTTTAACACACACCTCACCAACTTTAATCCGGTCGTTTTAACGCACCCCTCACCAATCTTAATCCAGTCGGACTAATGCCATGTCTAACCAATGCTATGTCTAACCAAAGTATGCCTCCCATTTTGGGCATGTTGATGTAGCCCTCCTCTGAGACACAGAGTGAATGTGTTCCTTTATACACACTGTGAAGTTATCTCAATGTCAGACCATATTTTTGTCCATTTCCTGACAAGTAACAAAGTAACAGTTTTGGACATTGCCAGTTTCCACCCGACAACAATGATATACTGCATCTGAAGGGTACATATTTAAACCATGAGACTTGCATTACAGCAGCGGCATCTCTCTTGGTTTAATCATTTATCTGGCATTCCACTGAGAAGTGGAGATGCTTCTAATGTTTGTAACACTGCACACAGTGTTTAACATCATGGCAGGGTGACATGATAGCAGCCTCACGGCACAGAGCATGATTGCATCATATAATGTGTGCTAGAAATCTCCCAGCATCCCTTTTATGTGAGAAAAAAGAACAAATCCATTAATTCAGAGGAAGAGCCACACCATCTGCAAGTCTTCTAGTCAGCCTTCTACTGTTGGGTCACTTACCAGTACAACCACAGTTCACTACTGTTGTACTGGGACTTGACCAGTAAAACCTGCAGTCTACTACTGCCCGCACAGAATACAAAACTCTGATGCTGGCATTCAAAGCAACCAAAGGTATGGCTCCCCATATCTTGCAAGTATGATCGAACCCTACAAACCCTCCCGCGCTCTCAGATCAGCCAACGCAGGGAAGCTGGAAGTACCTACTATTACGACCTTTGACCCTATATGGGGTCTTGGCTCCAAAGGAGTAATATATGTGTGGCTGTCAAGAATCTCAAACCAGTTCAGGCAAAAAAGATGTACATTTATTGAAAACTTCAAATTATTCACAACAGGGCAAGCATGTATGAGTGGCTTCAGGGTGGCCAATGCTAAAAATAATAAACAAAACACCCCCCCCAACCCTACCTAGAAAAGAAACAATCCTAAACTACACCAAAAAGAAAATTACACTCTAGGCTCCCTGACTAAATATTAAACAGTGGGTAAAAACTGGGGCACCAAAAGAAATAGCAGCTCACCCTTACCATACAGCTTCCCTGGGGGTTTGGGATACTTTGACAGTGGTGGTGAGTTCGATTAGTAACTGTGGCTAACAACTCAGACTAACAACTTTATCTAACTAATAATGCTTTCATTGGAAGAAACAAAAGAACAGGGTCTCAGCAGCAGTGTTTGTATGTGGTGTTGCTACAATGGCAGAAGAGGGCTTGTGGGCTGTTCTCTCTCTCCTTTTATAGTGGGGTGGTGACGAGGCCCAGGTGTGTCCCCAATCTCCACGACACGCCTCCAATCCCTACGGCCACTCCCACCATCCATCATCAACACTGGAAAACACTAAGAGTGTATTATGCACAGACCAGAGCAACACTAGGGCCACATAGGACCGTAACACCCCTTCCCATAAAAATAAACATGTACACTTTACAAAGTTCAACTTAAATGGGTAAATGGTTATTCAACCATAACTGAAAAGGTAACTTAACAGTTAAACATATGATTTGATGTATTGAATTTGATCTCACCCCCATTCGCGGGACAGAGCGTCGGCCACTACATTGTTGGCCCCCTTCTTGTGTCTGATGTCCAGATTGTAGTCCTGTGCCAGCAGAGCCCACCTCATCAATCGTTGGTTGTGGTTGTACATTCGGGCCAGGAACACCAGGGGGTTGTGGTCGGTGTAGACCGTCACTGGTGCTGGGCTGGAACCCACATAAACGTCGAAGTGTTGGAGTGCCAGCAGCATGGCCAGAGTCTCCTTCTCTATTGTTGAATACCCCAGTTGGTGCTTCTTGAACTTGGCGGAGTAGTAACACACTGGGTGGTTGATGTCATCTGTGCTCTCCTGTAGCAGGACTGCTCCTGCTCCAGAAGCACTGGCATCCACCTCCAGTGTGAATGGTCGAGAGAAGTCTGGCGCAGCCAGAACTGGAGCACTGCAGAGAAGAGACTTCGCACATTCGAAGGCATGTTGGCACTCATCTGTCCACACAAAGGGTTGCTTAGGACTAGTCAATCTGGTTAGGGGGGTAACAACTACAGAAAAGTTCTTGCAGAAACATCTGTAGTACCCGGCCATTCCTAGGAAACGCTTTAGTTCCCGCCTGGTAGTGGGTCTGGGATAGGCAAGGATGGCTTCTACCTTAGCATCAACAGGGCGCACCTGCCCATGGCCAACCTGCTTACCTAGGTACGTGACAGTTGCCTTGGCAAACTCACATTTTGCCAAGGTGAGAGTTAGGGATGCCTTTGCTAGACGGTCAAACACCATACTCAATGTCCTCATATGCTCCTCCCACACAGAAGAGTACAGTACCACGTCATCAAGATAGACATTACAGTTTGGGACATCACCAAGCACCGTATTCATTAAGCGTTGAAAGGTGGCTGGTGCGTTTCGCATCCCGAAAGGCATAACTGTGTACTGTAGGAAATGGTCTGGAGTGACAAAGGCTGATATGTCAGATGCTTGAGGGGTGAGAGGCACTTGCCAATACCCTTTCAGCAGATCCAGTTTGGTAATATAAACAGCTGACCCCACATTGTCCACACAATCTTCCATGCGGGGCAAGGGAAACGAGTCGGCCACAGTGACAGCATTCACCCTGCGGTAATCTGTGCAAAAACGTGTAGAACCATCTGCTTTAGGGGTTAGTAAACAGGGAGAACTCCATGGGCTATGGCTACGTTTTGCCAAACCATTTTCAAGCAAGTATTCCACTTCCTTCTTCATCATTTCCCTTTTGACCAGAGGGCAACGGTAAGGGTGCTGTCTAATAGGGACGGCGTCACCCACTTTAACATCGTGTGCTACAACTGTAGTGCGTGAGGGGACATCCCCGAAAAGGCTAGGATAGGCCAAAATTAACTCTTTAACATCTTGCTTTTCACCATCAGCAAGATAGCACAAATATGTGTCCAGGCTTGACAATATTTCAGAGTTAGGTAGCCTACCACATTGTTGAGATTTGCTTCCCAGTTTCAAGCCATCGTCATCCACCTGTGCTACTGGGCTCAACACTAGAGAAACCGAGGCATCTGGGGTGACAGCAGCCTCAGTACTTTTCTCTGAAGTGTCCTTGGTCTCCTCTCTAGAATGAAACAGTTTCAGCATGTTAATATGACAGAGCCGTGTCCGGCGTCTACGTTCAGGAGTGTGAATTACATAGTCTGTATCACTCACTTTACTCTTAACTGTATAAGGCCCTGAGAACCGTGCACTAAGGGAAGAACCAAGCACGGGCAACAGGACTAATACCTGGTCTCCTGGTTGAAAACTGCGTTCAACTGCTTTTCTGTCATAGCGCTGTTTCATTTTCCCCTGGCTGGTAGAAAGGGCAGCCTTTGCCAAGGAGCAAGCCTGGTGAAGTCGTTCTCGACACTGAGTGACAAAATCCAACACATTAGTTTTGGGTGAGGGACCAATGCACATGAACTGTTCTTTTAACACCTTTAATGGGCCTCGTACACTGTGCCCAAAGACAAGTTCAGCAGGGCTGAACCCAAGAGACTCCTGCTTAGCCTCCCGTATAGCGAACAGTAAAAAAGGTAACCCCTCATCCCAAGTCTTCTCTGTTTCAAAACAGTATTTGCGTAGCATTGACTTTAGCGTCTGATGCCAGCGCTCAAGTGCACCTTGCGACTCAGGGTGATATGCACTTGACACAACATGTTTAATCCCCAGGGACTGCAAAGTCTGCCCAAACACCTTTGACAGGAAGTTGCTTCCCCGATCAGTTTGGCAAATTTTGGGTAGGCCAAACGTAGTGAAGAATTTAGTCAATGCCTTAGTGATAGTCTGGGCAGTAATTGTCCGCAGAGGGATAGCCTCTGGGAAACGAGTGGCCACACACATTATGGTCAGGAGGAACTGATTTCCAGACTTAGCCTTTGGCAATGGGCCAACACAATCAACGATCACATGTTCAAATGGCTCACCCACCGCAGGTATCGGACAGAGGGGGGCAGGTGGTACCACTTGGTTAGGCTTCCCCGTGACTTGGCAGGTGCTGCAGGTCTTACAGTAACGGGTTACATCAGCTTTTAAACCTGGCCAAAAGAAATGCCTTAGGATTCGATCATAGGTTTTTGTGATGCCCAAATGTCCAGACCAGGGATGGTCGTGGGCCAACTCCAACACATGCCTTCTGTAATCAGTGGGAACAACAACTTGATACACAACGCCCCAGTCATTGTCTGTCTCCCCCAACCCCTGCATGTTTCGTGAGATCCATTTGCGCATTAGCATCCGATCATCAAGGTAAAAAGACTGGCGTTTGCCTCTTACCTCTGCTGCCTCAACAGCCTCTGCAAAACATTTTGAGAGGGTTGTATCGGCCTGCTGAGCATTAATAAGGGACTCACGTGTGACTGGTAACTTGGAGAGGGGATAGTCAACTGACAGGTTAGTGTTATCCAGACGCACCTTGTCTTCCCTAAGACCAGAGGCAAACATGGAGTCGGCTAGATTTATCCCTTCCTCTGTCTGTTTGCGGGCCTGAGCCCTAGTGAGGACACTAACAGAAAACACTTCTGGGTAGGTCTGTGACAATGCATCTAATGCATCAGGTTCTGGGTCGCATACAACTTCAGGGACAGGTCTCACCTTACCCCCAGCGATATCATTTCCCATAATGAAGTCAACACCAGGGATAGGAAACGAGTTCCGCACAGCAACACGGAAGAACCCAGTAACCAAGTCTGATTGTACATGTACATGATGAAGTGGGGCTGGCACACAACCCATCTCAATTCCTTGTACAATAGTACTGGCTCCACAAGAGGATTCCCCACTCAGGGGTAGAACACCACTCAGAACAAAGGACTGTGAACCACCTGTGTCCCTCAATATCTTAACAGTCTGTTGGTCCTCTGCCTTCCCTGTCAAAGACACCTGGCCTTCAAAAATGAACGGCTTGAAACACTCATCAGGAACCATAGGCCTATCTGTAGCTAGCTGGGGGCCACCGGGGGGAACAGTTTTAATCAAACCAACACCTTTTGGTTGCTTATTCTGCTGTGTCTCCTGCTTACGCTTTAATGCATAGCAGTCAGAAATACTATGGCCTACCTTAAGGCAAAAGAAACACTTTCTCTCACCCTTGGGACTTGTGGGGGACCCCTTGGAGCGGGTGACCTGAGGATCATCATTTTTATGATGCTGCTTGGGAGCATTATCCCTTTTCCCTGAAAAGTCACTTTTATGAGTTAGTGCAAACTCATCAGCCAGCACAGCTGCCTCCTGTAGAGTAGTCACCTTCTGTTCATTTAAGTATAACATGGTACGCTCTGACATGCAAGTCTTAAACTCTTCCAGAAGCATTAGCTCTCTTAAGGCACTGAACTCTGAGGTTTTGGTTGCAAGGCACCACCTATCAAAGAGAGTACTCTTTTCCCTTGCAAACTCGACAAAGGTTTGTGTAGTCGTTTTCTTCTGGCCACGGAAACGCTGTCGATACGCTTCTGGAACTAACTCGTATGTTCTGAGTATAGCACTTTTCATAACACCATATTTCAAACTGTCTTCAAGTGACAGGGCTGCACAAGCCTCCTGAGCTTTGCCAGTTAGTTTGCATTGAAGCAGCAAAGGCCAGATATCCTGCGGCCACTGTAAAGCAGCAGCAATTCTCTCAAAAGCATTGAAATAGCATTCTACTTCACTTTCTCGGAAAGGAGGTACTAAAGCAATGTGTTTACTCACATCAAATGTCAGAGATGGAGCAAACGGCAGTTTGGTACGAGGAGGAACCTCAGGCGACTGCAGAGAAACGGGAGGGGACCCTACTGGTGGTGCTTGTTCTACTTTAGGGACCCCTGTGCCAGCCCTATGCTTTGCCTCCAACTCCAGCTTCCGCATTTTAACAGTTGTATCTGCCTCAATACGCTGCAACTCTAGCTTGAATTCCATGTCCATTTTTCGAGCATGTACTCTGTCTTCGGCCTCTAGCCGAAGGCGAGTTAAGCGCACCCTTAAACGGGCATCATCTAACCTAGATTCCCCCAAAGAGGAACCCACCGACAACGTGGGTGATACTGCCCCACCTTGAGCACCCCCCCCCAACTGAGGTTCACCCTGAGCTTCGTCAGCCCCACCACCCACATCATCCACCACATCACCCTCCCCCACCTGAGGAGAACCAGGCACCGGCGGCAACACAATGAGCCCATTATGAACAAGCTGTGCAAACACAATAGCTCTTAGCTCAGCTTTAAGGTGAGGACGAGCTGCCTGTACTTCAAAATGGTCAGCAATTATGTTCAAGTCGGCCTTCCTGCATTTGTTCAACTTTTCTAACGTTGGGTTGGTTAGAAACAACTTTAAGTCAAACTGTGCCATTCTACCATTGTATCACCACTAACACCTGCTTCAGATCCCGGACGAGCCCCCAAATATATTACGACCTTTGACCCTATATGGGGTCTTGGCTCCAAAGGAGTAATATATGTGTGGCTGTCAAGAATCTCAAACCAGTTCAGGCAAAAAAGATGTACATTTATTGAAAACTTCAAATTATTCACAACAGGGCAAGCATGTATGAGTGGCTTCAGGGTGGCCAATGCTAAAAATAATAAACAAAACACCCCCCCCAACCCTACCTAGAAAAGAAACAATCCTAAACTACACCAAAAAGAAAATTACACTCTAGGCTCCCTGACTAAATATTAAACAGTGGGTAAAAACTGGGGCACCAAAAGAAATAGCAGCTCACCCTTACCATACAGCTTCCCTGGGGGTTTGGGATACTTTGACAGTGGTGGTGAGTTCGATTAGTAACTGTGGCTAACAACTCAGACTAACAACTTTATCTAACTAATAATGCTTTCATTGGAAGAAACAAAAGAACAGGGTCTCAGCAGCAGTGTTTGTATGTGGTGTTGCTACAATGGCAGAAGAGGGCTTGTGGGCTGTTCTCTCTCTCCTTTTATAGTGGGGTGGTGACGAGGCCCAGGTGTGTCCCCAATCTCCACGACACGCCTCCAATCCCTACGGCCACTCCCACCATCCATCATCAACACTGGAAAACACTAAGAGTGTATTATGCACAGACCAGAGCAACACTAGGGCCACATAGGACCGTAACACCTACACAATTATTTTTCCCTGTTTGTCTAACCTATTGTGTTCCAGGTTTTTTTTGCCTACATCTGCGATGTGCTGATAAGTGGTGTTTAGGAGTTTTTTAATGTTTAAAAGTGGGGTAATGTCGTAGAAATTTAGATAATTTAGTAATACCCCTTTATAAAAGAGTATCTCCTCTAAGTTACAGTCTGAGATTATCTCATCTGTCACACCACTGTGGTGCTGTTTGTTTCACTCTGTTACTGTCCCATTTGTTGAACTGAGAAGAGGCTCAAGTCTTGAGGCTATGTTGGGGGCTGGCTGTTGTGGGAGTGAAAGCTATATATACAGGTCATGTAAGTCGAGGCTCCTTACTCGAGTAAAATCCTCATACTTCCAAACTCTGAATTATTGTGTTGCCTCATTATTATGTGTATTGTCTTTCTGAGCATGTGGCCTAAAGACTGCCTTTAATAACACCACAATCTACTACTGTTGTATTGGAAGCTGACCAGTACAACCACAGTCTACTACTTTTGTATTGGGAGCTGACCAGTACAAACACAGTCTACTACTGTTGTACTGGGAGCTGACCAGTACAACCACAGTCTAATACTGTTGTACTGGGAGCTGCAGTACAACCACAGTCTTCGACTGTTGTACTGTGAGCTGACCAGTACAACCACATTCTTGGTTCTTGGTTCTTAGTTGCACATACTATTTATAACATGATAAGACAATTCATTTAAATAGAAAGGAAAATAAATGTCTAAATCATGTCCCGGAAAGGCAAAAAAACAACAACCAAGAAGGGCTAATCGAGGGCTTATCGAGTGACCAGTACAACCACAGTCTTCTACTGTCGGTCACTGACCACTGAACAGTAACCACAGTCTTCTACTGTCGGTCACTGACCACTGAACAGTAACCACAGTCTTCTACTGTTGGTCACTGACCACTGAACAGTAACCACAGTCTTCTACTGTCGGTCACTGACCACTGAACAGTAACCACAGTCTTCTACTGTCGGTCACTGGGAGCTGACCAGACATACATGATATCAAATGGGGTCCATGGATTAAAGGTAGAGTACTGTATTTTTTGGTTAAAACAAAAACCTGTGTGTGTAAGAAAATCTCTATTCTGATAGAAATCCTTGCAAATCATTGGAGCTACCCCGCTCCAATTGCTTCAACCTATCACACCCAGGGCTCTGTTCCAAGTGTAGAGTGTACCGGCGGAAATACATCTGACTGATGTTACGACCGACACTTGGACTCTCTGCCTTAGGTTGTAACCAGGCTTTTAAAGGTGATAGTGCATGCACATCCACTCTAGCCCAGGGACAAACAGCTCCACGGCTCCCAGGGTAAGGAGTATCCTTACCAGTGTTGCAGACTCTATTCTTTCCTCCTGTGACTAGGGATGGAGCTCGTTAATTTTTATTGATAACGAGCACCTTATCGATCTGGCGTATCGATCCAGTATCTTATTGAGCCGGTATCTTATCGAGCTCACCATCGAGCATTTTCTATTCTTTTGTAGAAAGACAGGAGACAATACATTCTGAACAGAACCAGTATCTTTTACTAGGGCCTTCATATACAGGACTTTTCTAACAGACGGAAGGCAATTGACCTTTTTACCAATAATATAATAGAGAAACTGGTTAATATGTGTACCGTCACTTTAGAAGAGTAATTTTGTTACCTGGGCATGGCTGGTTGGCAGGTATCAATACACTTTTAGACCGACATGTTTGTGCCAGCATGGATGATTACATTTATCGCCTCTTGTCTTGATGTACTTTACTTGATTCATTAACACATTAACACAACTGAATATCTTTACATCTGACAGCCCCCCCCCCTTCTCTCCATCCACCTTTCTCTCCTAATTTCTTCCCCAGTTTCCAATATGTTTTATTTTCAATCTCCCTCTCTCTCTCTCTCTCTCTCTCTCTCCAAATTTCTCTACATTTAACAGTCACTCGACGAGTCTAACATATTTCTTCTCCAAGGGGAAATCTTTAATTAAACTATTAATTCGTATAAGAATGAGCGTGCTATATCATAACATGGCACTGTGTGCTTTTCGTTCACATAACTTGCACCGCTGGCCGTGTTTTATGGGAAGGCATATAGCATTTCTCAACCCGTTACCCATGAAAAATAGATGGCTGTGGAATTAAGTGTGTCCATTAACTTATCCGTAATGTGCTGCTCACAGACCGTCGGGGCTAATACCAAACTTACTCATTTACCCAGAACCCCTGCGGGTACCTGACCCCTTGACCCTGTGTGATGCATTCTGGGTATCATGGCGAGGTGAAGAGAGTGAAGCAAGGACTTTTGTGGAAGTGAAAGTGTGTGTGTGTGTGTGTGTGTGTGTGTGTGTGTGTGTGTGTGTGTGTGTGTGTGTGTGTGTGTGTGCACATGCATGCATCTGTGTGTGCGTGTGCAGTGTTAGAGAAAGAGGATTAATTAAGGTGGGAATTACATTTTGAGAGAAGGATGTGAAATAAAAGATAATAGACACCACCTTTTTACATTAAAACCTATGAGAAATGGCCAAAAGGCATGTGTGTTTTCAGGTGTGGTTTGGGGCTGAGCGGAGGGCCTTCAACACTTCATAATAGTTTAACTTTTAGAGAAATGTGCTTATTATAAGCTGACAAATCATGACCATAAACAGAAGTTCCGAGCTGATGGTCTGTCTATCACAGATGTATTTGCTATCCATGTCATGCACCCACACCCGACTACCACCGGGGTAAGCCAGTGCACTTTCCCCTTTCTCATTATTTGAAGGGGCATGGGCATAATATTAGGATTAGGCAAAATACAAGGATAGAATAGACAAATACAGAGCTGCTAGTCTGAGCTGAGCTGGACAGGGTGAACAATACATACCCTTGGTTCTCCAAGTGGGGTCTGGGAACCCCCAGGGGTCCTTGAAGGGCTCCCAGGGGGATACTTTTTAGAACGTTAAAAAGACCTTGTATAATAATAATCTGAAAATGTGTTAAACTAATTTGTAATAGTTAAATAAATAAAAAATCACAATTCTCCTCTTATGGAGATCCCTGGCACAAATTATTTTCCACAAAAATACATTTGGGAGTTCCTGACATGAATTATGTTGGAGAACCAACACTGACCACTAGAGAGAGAGAGAAGGTGAGAGGAACAGAGAAACGAGGACTAGACTCAACTTTCAACTTTATTTTCCCCCAGAGAGCAATTAGTTTTGCAGCAAGACACAGATACAGTACACGGTGATTTAATACAGAAAGAAGCCTTCATGGGGGACTAGGAAAACTGGTCTCAAGTTGACCTTTCAATTCTAAACTCACTATGCAATACAAAATAAAATAATAAAAGGCTGCATACGTCTTCTTCTTCTTTCGTGTGTCATCATCATATGTCCAGCTAAGTACTGTAGCGTACAGCCACGCCCTTGTCTCAGGTCCCACGTCCAATAGGCCGGCCTCCGAGGGTGGTTTAAACAGGGTATTATGTGGTCAGCGGTCTGCTCCGGCTCCCCACACTCGCACGCTGCTCCGTCCGTCAGGCCCCACTTTGTCATGGATGATTTGAAATGTCCGACCCGGGTTCACAGGCGGTTCATTCAGGGTCCATTGCCGGCATGACAGTTCCTTCAATGCCACCTCCCAGGTCTTGGATGTAACGGTGGATGCGTGTTGGCCCGGCTGACTCCCACTCTTGCTTCCAGGCTGCTGCCAGCCATGCCTCTGTAGACAGGTCCTCAGGGATAGACCTGAGCATATCTTGTGTCACCTTGTTGTACGGGTGGCGGGACTTGAGTCTGCATACTGTACAACAGTGATTCTCAACAATGGCCCAGTTTCATATGCATTAACGGTGGTGTAAGTGATAGTGTTCAAATAAGCGTTAAATAACGATCCCACTTCTAAAATTGATCATTTCCAAATATGGGTATTACTCAGTCTACAAAATAAATGTGGACAAAACAATGGATATGGAAATAAGCAGTAAAATACCACAAACAGTTAAAATAGAGTGAGTTTAGATGGCATTAAATACCTTGAGTATTCCCCTATCTTTAGACAAATTATATGAGACCAATTACGAAAAATTAATTCTGACTATTAGTGAAGACTTAAACCGATGGTCATCACTTCCCCTTTCTCTATTGGGTCGAATTGAGAGTACGTATGAATGTTCTTCCCAGGCTGCTCTATCCATTTCAGATGCTACCTGTAGATATTTATAAGACCATATTCGACAAATTGAACAGACTTATATGGCAAGGGAAGCGACCGAGAGTGAGGCTAAAAACGTTACAGCTATCTAAGGAGGATGGAGGACTGAAACTCCCAAATCTGAGACTATTTTTGGGCGGCACAGCTGAAACCGTTAATAATTTGGCTTCAGGAAACTGAGGATACTAGATGGTTAAATATTTTAAAAAGCCTTTGTTCGCAACCGAGTGGACTAGAGTCACTTAAAAAAGATGGAGAAAAATAAAAACTTATTTTGGACTACCTAAACAGATCTCTTCGCTAACGCATATCGGTTACATAACGGAGTTCATACCAGCTCAATTGGATGTAGGATTCAGGAATTGGACAGAATTCGGCCTAACTAGCATACACCAATTAGTTAATAAGGATGGTCTTAAATCATTCGAACAAATACAGACTGAATTCAGGCTCCCAAGGACACATTTTTTCAGATATCTGCAACTGAGAGACTTTCTAACAAAACAGTCAATCGGCCATCAAATGCATTACAATTAAATTGCTAAAACCAGCCCCACCAACATATAGTATGTGGGTGGAAAACATATGGGACATTTACCAGATGGAACAAATTACATATGCCCTGAGGCTTCAACCAAACATATTTAGTAAAAGATGGAGTACTGTACTGCCTCTGCTAATGAGGTAGCAGGTTTCGGAATCTCGAGTAACAACTCACCAAATACACTTCTCCCCAGACCTTCTGGTGCGCTCATATGCTTTCCTCTGTCTCCAGTCATGTCTGTTCTCAGTATTGTTCACTTCCCATTGTTGTCGACGCTCTGTTGTTTTTGTCTCGCTACTTGTATTTTATTTCCTTGTTTTATGGTGAATACTTGTAGTATTTTATTTCCTTGTTTTATTGTGAATATTTGTAAATGTATGTGAAGTTGTTTGTGTGTATGAGTGTATAATATATATTCTGTGAAAGTATGAAACATCTGAGGCTGTGAAAAAAAAGCAGTTGTAAGAAAAATGTATGCTTATAATTCTGTGAAGTTGCCTAAACTGAAATTAAAATAAAGTTAAAAAAAATAAAATAAGAGTTAAATAATGTAGCTCTAAATTCTGCTATTGCTATAGAGTGTTTGTTCAGTAACGGGAGTTTCCCTGTCTCTCCTGTTCCTTGGTGAACAGAAAATGCATTTTCAGGTTGGGGTACCTGGAAATGTTGGTATGCCAATCTTATCCAATCAGGAAAGAGAACTCAGATAATCAGAATATTGAATACTCCACTGCACAAAAGTTTTAGATTTAACAAAATAAATATATATTTTACTCTACCTTTAATCCATGGACCCCTATTTGATACAATTTATGCACTATACAATCTTAACTCCGAGTGTACAAATGAACCTTTACGGGTTCATTCCATTTGGTTCCAAATGGGGGCTAGAACCAGCGCTGTACAAGAACAAAGTGGTGAATAAAGTGCTGCGTACCGTACGTACAAGAATAAAGTGCTGAGTTTCACAACAAGCAAACCAAAAATACATGACCTGACTCACTGCCTGGTCACTGAGTGACAGCAGCATCCAAGAGTACTGCCAAGTACTAGACTAGTTTGCCAAGGTGTTTATGAAGCCTCCGCGCCTGTAGCAACTAGATAGATAGATGATCCCGCAGGGAAGCCCGCAGGGAAGCACCATCAATAATGAACAGTATACACACCTATAAAACTAACCTGAGCTAACGAAAGTAACGAAATGTTACAGTGTCATCAAGTTTCCCGCCAAAACACAGCAAGGTACAGTACGGTATGTAATGGAAAGCGGAAAGGTACAGTATAGTACACACACAATTTACCCCAATACTGTAGCCTACACTGCAGAACAAAATCAACCTCCGGTCACAGTCGTCATACTGTACCATGACCCGCACTGACACTCAGCAAAGGTGTCAGTGTTCAACCGTGCAATCAGTATTCAGTACAATCAGTAAAAGGCAAACAGAGCTAGTCTGATTCCAATCCTGAATTTAGAGGTAGTCCTATACAATCAGACATTTTGACACATTGTGTCAATTTGGAAAAAGCTTTTGAAAAATATCTGCTATTGTTGGAATATATCAAAACATTTTGGCTGTAATGACATGCCCAAAATAGGGAAGCTAGGCTTAGTGGTTAAAAAGTGGGACACTGCAGTTGCTGTCGATACGGACAAAAAGTCAAATAATGGCCCATAAATCGGCCAAATCGATATATCTTTCTGACTTTTCCTTCAGCTTTGCACGAGGTGGAGGGAATGTGTCATTACTGTTGTTTTTGTTTGTGATTATTAATGAATCACGGCTTGAGTACTTGTGTACTTGTATCCCTATGTGGTAAAATGCCCAGAGTTGACGAAGCGTCACCTATTTTCTAAGCCATATGAGGTGAGGTTGCACAGCATTTCAACGAGTAAACACATTTAAGTCATTAAAATATTTTAATTAATGCAATGCTTCATTCAATTAAAAAGCTATCTGGAGCTCAGCCCAGGAACGTGCCCAGAGGGCCGGGCCGGTTCCGGCGAGCCGCCCCGCGTCCAAAACGGTTGAGAAATGACAGAGTTACTGTGTGGGGGTCCCCAGGGGGTCCCTGTACTGTACCGTCACTGTACTGTACAGTCACACCAGAAATGATCATATTATACAGTTAATAGGTGTGTGTGTGTGTGTGTGTGTTTGGCTGCGCAACAGTGACACTTGGTTGTGAAAACCAACCAAACACTATTTTCGTGCATGGACAGACCCAGCCAGCCAGGGACACAGCTCCGTAATGGAGTGGCTGCACCATTCAAAAACTAAAAGTTTTTGTATGAAACTTACTGTACATTACTTTGCCAACCAGTGAGGGAGTGAGAGAGAGAGTGTAGGAAGGGAGGGACGGAGTGAGAGAGGGAAGGATGGAGACTAGAGAGAGGGAGGGATGGGGGGGGGGGGGGGGGGTAAGGGAAAGAGGCAGAGAGGACAATAACAGTCCAGTCATGTCATTGAATAGACATGAATGGGAAAGTTCTCATATGTGACCGGGGACAGTGGTTTAATATACAAGGGGGCCATGGTCATTTTTCGGTTCTTTACATATTATGAAACTGCACACTGTAACCTTTCATATGATGTATTGCTCATTGAAATTGGGGGGGAAATGAAGATATGACCATTTGAAACTTGTTGAACTGTAAACACCAAAGTACAGAATTTGTCATTCTAAGATTTCAAATTATTTAGCATCTCTGAGCCCAGGAATGGGTGTGACAATAGATACTTGTCTCTACCCCTAGATACTTGCATAAACACTCCCCCCATCCTCTAACCACTCCACACTGTCAACTGCACAGAATGACTTGAGTGGACACTTAGTAAAAGAAGGTCATCTAGAACTTAGAATAAGAATAAATAGAGATGATAAAGTATCAATATTGCAATATCGGACGTTGTTTAGTGTATGTTTTGTAATAATACAATCTAAAAAATAACTAGTAGGCTAATTGAGTTTTCAAATAAATACATGTGGAGTAAAACTACTTGCAGCTAACACTGCAAGTAGGCTATAATTTATTCCATGAAGTTACTTGTAGTTTTAGACCCATGCTTTTAATTGCTAAATTTAAAAATGCTGTATGTTTACATTACATTATTACAAGTAAGACGCGCAAACGCGGGAAGCGAACGCAGCTTGTGTGTGTGTGTGTGTGTGTGTGTGTGTGTGTGCTACAGCTGCGCCCTCTGGTGGCGGGCAGGTGGTGTCACAGCGGGACAGACACACAGACATGAGCAGCAGGGTCTCATAGTAAGTGGCTCACTGCGTTCGCAAATATGTACAAAGGTACTTTTTTTACCCCTAAATGCATGGCTTGAATCAGCCGTGCACTGATGTGAAAGAGTCAAAACCTTACCAACAGAAAGTCAGGGGAAAAAATACCATAGACGTGTGTTATGATCCTACCACTTTTAAGTACTACACTATGTCTTCTCATTCAATATTTGAACAACAATGTCATGGATTGATCAAATTATATAAAAGACGGATTTCACCGCGACGCGCGATCACGCATGGATTGATCAAATTATATAAAAGACGGATTTTACCGCGACGCGCGATGTTATTCATTCGTAAAGTTACAGAGATTAAAACAGTGCTGGATGGATTTGGATGGATTTACAACTAAGACAATCGTCAGAATGCGTGTGGTCCGTGTGGAGACCACAAACAAACAGCAACTTTTTCTTCAGTGGACGACGGGTAAATCAGTTAATTTATACTTTTATTACAACATCCAACAGCATCATATCAAGTTAACAATAATGCTGATGTTGTAGGCTATTTATTTACTATTGTCACAGAAACACGGCTACTGTAACTGGAGAACAAAGATAGCTACGGCCAATCGAAACGACTCTATGTAAATACGTGCAGGAATGTTCACACCCCCAAAATACGGCAAATAATCTGTAATTATAGAGACATTTTTGCAATGTAAATACAACGACTTAATGACACTAAAACGATGCTCTGATGGAATAAAAACATTCTTTAACATTCCAACTGTGTTAATGTGGCTAAAAACTAAAACCACCAAAAAAAAAAAGAAAGAATGTATTTTTTGTTCTATAGTGAAGTTATACTATTGCCGACTTGTGGTTGAAATCACTGGCACTGGTCACATATGACATCCCATCTCACAACACCTACTGTCTGTCTGTCCTTCTGTGCCTGTCTTTCTAAAAACGTCTTTGTATAATAACTGATCTTGTCACACAAAACACAGTACCCCCCACTGTCCTTTAGAAATGTCATGATGCCGAATGCCCTCTCAGTAACATTGTCTCCAGCTATAGTACATCAGCTTATATAAACACAAGGCATCAAAGGTTAGTAATCACATTTACACTGTGATGGTGATTGTGCACACATGCGCATGAACATGCGCACGTATAAATGCACACGTGTGTGTGCGCCCACACCAACACACAGTTACGCTTCTGTCCTATCTCCCGCCGTGTGTCCGTCAATACTCAATCTGAGCAGCCATCAGCTGGATAAAGCAGTAAAAGCGACCTGCCCTCCCCCTGGAATCAGAGTATACTCTCTTTCCCTTTCTGCTTCGAAAGGTCCCAGAGTGAGACACCTACAGTACAGTACAGTGTTTCCTGCAGGAAAAGGCCTTGGCATGGTGCTGGTTTGATTAACTGGGGAGCCACTGGGCAGACACTGGGGAGGCACTAGGGGGGCACTGGGGGGACACTGGGGGGACACTAGGGGGACACTGGGGAGGCACTTGGCGGAAACTGGGCAGACACTGGGCAGGCACTGGGGGAGGCACTGGGGAGGCACTGGGCGAAATCACACACACACTATGATTCACTATCCCCCTCAAAAAAAAAAAAGAAAAAAAAAAAAGCTTGGCATGGCGCGATTTATTTCAAGCATGGCGCAGCGCCATGCCAACAACATTGTGCAGGAAACCCTGAAGTATAGTACAGCAGTCATCATGACTATCTGATCAGCCGTCAGCTTCATTGATCCAGTGGGATCACTAAAGGTCTACCAGCAGAGAAACTCACTGGCTATGTAACCATTCATGTTTTACTGTACGTTGAACCAATTATTTTGACCAGTGGTGTATGAAGTGCACAAATGACCTTATCTTCATATTTTATTTTATTCCGTAAAATAACGACCCATTTGATCATGCTGTCCACAGCCCTCCTCTGAGACACAAGAGCAAATAGACAAAAATGGTAGCAAAATGAGCAACTATGTGAATATAAGTTGAAGTGGTCCAGTAAAATTAGCAACACCAAAATCAGGATTTCTTTTGTCACAAGAAAATACCTACGCAGAATCTTACTTGAGTAAAAGTACAAAGGTATCAGCATGAAAATGACTTACACTAATCCAGCAGATCTGCTATTTTGAATAGCCCAAGTATAAAATAATCACATCTGCAACATAACTTGTAACTAATTATTGTAGTGGAGTGAGAAGTACCATTTCACCACGTTTCAACCTATCTTCATATAATAGGTCCTCACTAATAATCATGAAAAAGAAATGGCGCAATTTTCTTTCTACTCGGTCTGTTTCTCATAGGATGGCTGTGGGCAGTTCAGAAACCGTCCTCCAGTGACATCATCGATGGGGAATACAAGCTAATAGAAACTTGGGTTTGTGGGCTATGAGCTGACCACCCAAGTTTCCCTGGTCAGAGAGATTGTGACACCAAAGTAGCTTATGTGTTTATTCTCCGTTCAACATGGTTTCTACAGACAGAGAATAAATGGAATGCATTGGAAACTAGTATGCAACAATAAAGTGAACAATAATGAATGACGATTAGGCTGCAGGCAATTATGTAGCTTTCATCAACCTAGTAGCAAATGAGCGGTATAACTTTAGGCACCAAAGCATACACAGTTGTATTAGGCAAAGTCAACAGAATACATTTGAAGTCAATACAGTACAGGGGAACAAAGGCTTACTTTGGTAAAGTACGCATGGCTGGAGTAGTGGGTAGACTCTCTGAGATCTGCAGGTGCTGCATGTTGCCTGTGTGAAGGCTGGAGACTGAGTGAGGAGTGTGGGGTGAGTTGCTGGTCATATGTGGCACACCCAAACTGTGATTGGCTAATGAGTTGAGTCGTGTGATAGCAAACAGGTGTCTCATTATGGGTGCAGGGAAAGGGGACCAGAGGCTGCCAGTCAGACAGCATGCAGATAATTCACAACAGCAGGCTTTCTAGTCCTGAAAAGTTAAATGCGAAAATGGAAGCCATCCTTCTCACGATAATGAAAATGTTTGTAAAAAAATCTGCCTAATGATGATGTCACAGGAGGACGGTTTCTAAACTGTCCACAGCCCTCCTATGAGACACAGACTGAAGTGGTCCTTTAATATAATGTTAAGCCTTTGGTTTTGGACAAGCAATCTACTCCTAGCCTGGTTAATAAACCAGACTAATATCGCACGGACCGCGGGATATTAGTCTGGGGAGGCTCAGCTTGGATTTCATTTCCAGGGGAGCGGGTTGAAACATTTTCTCTTTGACGCAATTGGTCAGAGCTACTGTCAGTCAAAGGTCTCAAGCATTGAAAGTCACTGTACCAAAGCCCGCCCATATTGCATACCGTGTCCCGATTGGCCGCCCCATTTCTCTGGTGTAGGAAATGGGCGTACAATTGAGCCTCTCCAGACCGTAATCCGCCGGCAGGCAATTTATTTTTGCCAACGGCTGATTCGGTCTGGTTTATTAACCAGGCTAATCTACTCCAGCATCCCAAAGGAGTCCAATAAAAAGTTTTTTAATTGGCACCTTAAAGGAATATTGAACTTAGACACTGTACTAGTGTGAAGCCCTATTGAAATTCAAGGAGTTATTCTTTGCACAAATAACGTCGCCTTTTTGAGTGCCTGAAGCCGGAGAGGCGGAGACAATTGGACGATTTCCGGATGACAGGACAGGACAAACGAGAGAGCGGCGTATAGCCCCCACCCTCTGCTAAAGCTGATGTGGTCTGTGATGTCGTTCAGTCAACAATTTAGGCATTTAGCAGACACTCTAATCCAGAGCGATGTACAATAAGCAAGGGAAATACATACATGAAATGCAGAGAAACACGTAGTGCCTCAGTCAGCCTAAACAATTTACTTAATTATTTACAACAAAAAAATAATTCCACATTTTCTTTCTAAATCCAAATAGTTCTCTCAAAAACGTATAATTGGCCCACGAATCCCTTTGTTCCAGGGACCCCCAGAAGCAAAGATTTGAGCTAAATTGCTTAAAATATACAAGTAAGAAAGCTATCATCTGAAATGACACAGATAGTTTCCTAGTCTTAATGGGTCAAGTGCTATTGGATGAAATCAGGAGGCAGTCACAGCACCTGCATGCCCTCCTTCTTATTACTGGTGGCGACTTTAATCATCATGGCTACTGTAGGCTACTGTACACCACACAGAAAATAAAACACTGGATGTATTTTATGCCAACACTGAGGAGGCACATCATTCATCAGCTACTCCGTCCCCTGGGAAGGTATGACCACAACCCAGAGCACCTCCTGCCTCCAGTGTACAAATAACTGACAGTCAGTCACACACAGTACAACACAGGGATGTGCAGTTAATGTTAGACGCAGGGGCTGAAATTCCCTAAAAAGGCACTTTAGGCAAAAAATCACGACAATAACCAAAATAGCAGATCTGATCTATTTTTGTGGCGCGAACCCGCAATCTTTAGCTATGAAGACGCGGCGTACAACATGCATTTCTACAAATTCTTTCAACACAAAATGTTTCGTTCTAGTTCAGAAGAGTTCAGAAAAAGGGAATTATCCTGAATGCTGCCTTCAGATATGGCATGAAAAGGTTTCTTTCACCATAGTAAATGCTGCATTTATGGACTTTACTGGGCAGTAAAAGGGCAGTGTCTTGTCCCCCCTAAAAGGGGCCCACAGCTCCTGTTGCTGTCATTAAGAACAACTGTTCCACTGTCTTTACACAGCAATACCATTGATGTTGTCTATAAGTATAACATGCCTATAGAATATTATGTATTATTCAAAGACAGCATTTCTGGAAGAGTGGACACTATAAGAACGGACTGAGATTGGTGCTGAGAGGCTTGTGCCCCGAGGGGCTTCCGGAACAGGCCAGGAGACTTGTTCCTTATGATCTGTATGCTGTTCTTCTGCCTGTATCCTCATAATAAATTGCTAACACTTCATCCTGACTGGTTGTTAATATTTTCCATTATAGAATGCATTCGTGGAATAGCATTCACAATTTTACTTGACTAAAAGTACAATCAATATCTACTTACAATACCAAGAAACAAAAAATAGGCCTACTCGTTTCTTCAAAATAGCCGATCTACATTAAGCTCACAAGTCACAATGTGTCGCATTGCGAAGCCGTGCAAGCATGAAAAACTGCTAATTTCATTTTGTGTCAACACTCTTGAATGATAATGTAGGGCATTCATTTACAGAAAAATCAAACATTGAATTATGGAGATACAAGGTTTCTGCCCGACAACAGCTGCATACAATATATCCTCAGGCAATAAGGGCTCATGGAAACACTGACATGGATTAATGGAGTGGAACTCCCAGATAGCATATCTCACGTACTGCTACACCATGTGCATAAGACTCCTGCAAACACTGACACGGATTAATGGAGTGGAACTCCCACACAACCATGTGCATTATCCTGCACTGTTCACTGTACTGTCCTTACCAACCAAACACACTGATGGGACTGAGCTATTCATCATGCACACTGTGACTGTGTCTATGCTGCCGTGTTTTCTGTTGTCTCTCCCTCTGTGTGTGTGTGTGTGTGTGTGTGTGTGTGTGTGTGTGTGTGTGTGTGTGTGTGTGTGTGTGTGTGTGTGTGTGTGTGTGTGTGTGTGTGTGTGTGTGTGTGTGTGTGTGTGTGGAGACAATGGTTCTCAAACTGTGGGTTGGAACCCCCAGTGCGGTCCCCAAAAGATGTTTATAATTCATTTTTTCAAATGATTTGCTTAGTGGGCAACGTAGTACAACTCACGGTATCTATCTGCTCATTTCTAAAGTGACAACATAGTCTATAATTTGCAATTTAACTACGAGTACCTAAAGCTGTCAAAATATTGGACTAAAAAGCATAACATTTGCCTCTGAGATGTAGTGTAGTGTAGAGTAGAGTAGAAATTACAGAAAAATGGCAATACACAAGTAAAGTACTACTTCAATACCAGTAAGACGCCTGAGGGCGAGAAGCGAGGTCGCGTGCACACATCCGCCTGGGTGACAGCAGACTGCTGGGCGAGCGCTGGCACTTTGGAATGGGGGGTCAGATCAACATATCCGCCTGGGTGACAGCAGACTGCTGGCCGAGAGCTGGTGCTTTGGCATGGGGGTTAAGATCTTAATTTTCGGGCCTGTTGACGACTCTAGTTTTCGCCGCCTGCCGGGCACGGTTGCACTAATAACTTTGGGGCAGGCCTGTCTAGAGTTTGAATGGACAGGTATCAGTCAAAATGGAGACATTGAAGAGGAAGGACGGATGGGGAAGGATCAACATACTGTATGGAATGTCAGAACAGGTCAGCTCCATATATGGAGATCTAAGGGTTTGAGGTCAGATGTAGAGTTGCCAATATTGATCTCCATCCCTGATGATGTCACGTGATGTCACGTGCTCCATCCCTGATGATGTCACGTGATGTCACGTGCCCGACCAACCAACCAACCAACACACACACTGAAGGGAAATGCACGATTCCATAGTTAACTGCGACTTTCGGTCGCAAAAATTACTTAGTTAGTATTCATCTTGGAGGACCTGAATGAAAACAATTTTTTTGGTGCCAATCCTTTTAGAGTGGTTCACTGTACTTGACTGCACTAATAAAGTATTCAATCAATCAAAGTCTCCCATAAGTGATCACCTGTGTTGAGATCTCAAAGACTCAATAGGGTTTACTTGTCACTTCTCATACAGGAACATTCATGAACAGCCAAATGCTAGCGTGGCACCTCATGGTGACTGTGAAGGCCATAGCATAGGACTCTCACGGTCTCACGTCATTTCAGAACTCATCAAAGCATTCAGTGACCCAAGCTTCCTCGTGCCCTGTGGAGGCATTGTCAGCCTGGAAGAGAGCACTCCCATCAGGATAGAAGTGTTTCAAGTGTGTATTGATTTGCAGTAGTCCTTCCCTGTGGGGACAAATGGACCAAAAACATGCCCCCCCCCCCCCCCCATAAAAAAAGAAGCAGCCAGCACTAAACAATTATCCTGGCAACACATGCATTCATGCACAGAATATGGTGAAGGATCCAACCTTATTTCCACTTCTCTGTTGACTAGGGCTGTCAAAAATGAAGATCCATTATTACGAAATAAAAATGTATAATTTATTTATAATGATATAATGATTATTCCGTAAACCTTCATTTTAAGACAGCATCGTTATCTCTCTCTTTCCCTCTCTGGTGAAAATCATTCCCTTGCAAGATAAAATGAAACGATTCATACTATACTATAGCCACATTTTAATAAGGTTAGGTCATAAATGATGGTTTAAATGAAATCTTGGGCTATAATTTAAGTTTTATGAACGGGTGTAACGCTACAAGGCAAGAGAAGTGTGTGATAAACATGGAACGATCTATTCCTTGACATGAAACAGACTCAACAGAAAGAAAAATAATGCAGTCTATATACAGGTATATAGACTGCATTCTTCTTCTTTTTAATACAATTACAGACACAATTTAAAAATGCCACAACAAGGTAGTTTTACCCTGAAGGATAATTCCATGCGGAACTTTGGATCACTCTGCGTGCAAATCACTATTCTGCCTCCTGTCTTTGTGAACTGTCTGCCATCATTACCACATGGATCACCCATTCCAGCTTGACAGACACTATGGGCCTGATTCTTCAACGCGCTTCCGCTTATATATTGACGTGACGCTAGCGGAAAGGCATTTACGTGGATTTCCCACATTAATTTGGAATTCATGAAAATGGCCGTGAACTTGACGCTGCCTTTGGTTTGTCGGAAATTCCGCTAAATCCTCCGCCACCTCTTTAGGTGGCGGAGAAATTTTCGGAACCATACACTTGCGTATAGATTTATTCAGAAGGCTTTAGTCTTCATGCTGAATCAATAAATTGTTCCCAAATCTCAGATAAAATATGTAGGCATGTGTCCCCAACATATTGGTCATAAAAAAATGATATCCTATATATATATATATATATAAAAGCCGAGTGCACTTGTATGCCTTTAATGCATGCATTAGGATATTTCTATCATGCGCGATTGGGGCTGCTCACTTGACAGCTTTCTACTCGCAGTGCAACGCGTTGTGAGCTTGTAGATCGGCTCTCGCGGACTCGCTGCATGTTAAAAAACAAACTCACAATTATAATAAGAGCATAGGCCTGGTTAGTGTTGTATAGTTAGTGAGTCAGTTCTCTGACTGTCGGTGTGTGTGTGTGTGTGTGTGTGTGTGTGTGTGTGTGTGTGTGTGCGTGTGTGTGTGTGTGTGTGTGTGTGTGTGTGTGTGTGTGGGGGGGGGGGGGGGGCAGACAGCAGCGTGCTGCCGATCCGATTCACATTGGAAAAAAATAGAAGACCACATTAGCCTAATGAATGGCATCAGCGTGTTTGAAAGTCGGCCAGTCATATCATAGTTTTAAGCCAGCTCACCTGCACTCGCACTTGTTCACAAACATGACGGGCAGACTTTATAATAATGTATATTATTGATATTGATCACATGCATGGATGCCACACACAGAATAGTTTAACTCACTGGATAAACTCACTGGATTATAATTTCTTCAGACAAGAGGATCCCAGGCCTACGAGGTAGGCCTATAATTATTCACTTATGAATGTATAGGCTACTGTTCTTTATCGCGCAAACCAGTGTCGAGGGCCCATGCCCCCCTCCCTCTCTCTCTCCTCTCTCTCTCTCTCTCTCTCTCTCTCTCTCTCTCTCTCTCTTTTGCATTGACATATATCCGATATCGGATATGTTTTACCTCTGCAAAGGTGTGAGTGAGCACCCGCCTTGGTCCAGAACTTAATTAAATAAATTATAATTATATTGCTTCAGCGGAGCACGCACCGTTGTACATAGTTTGTACATATATAGTAGCCTACAGTGGTAATATACAATGGTGCAAAAACGACATAACATAAAAGCCCTAACTGTCCTGTAGAATTATTAAATTAATAGAGTGCGGGCTATATTCATAGCAGTGACCGCGGCTGTAATTTCTTTCCAGCAATCATTTTTATTGTAATTTGTGAAGCCGCTATATAGTCTGCGGCTGCAAAGCCTTTTTTCTTTTTTTGACAGACGGATCTCAGACAAACTGCTGTCTGCTGAGTCATGCTTGAAGCCTTTTATGGTACGATATGGGGCGTGGATCTATGCAGATGAGGTTGTCGGTTGCTTTTCCGATCACTTTGCACCCGCTGCATTCAGTATGACATACACCTGCGATACGCCTGCGAACCTGTGGTACACACCACTCTCTGAATAACACGTCATCTCAACTTAGCTTGATCGGACGGATAAATACGATATCTGTTTCCGCCACCGTTACACTCTGGCGCATTTCGTTTTTGAAGAATCAGGACCTATATGTGCGTCAATTAAAATGACGTTTTGTGACTCTCGTATTGTGTGCAGTGCTCTACCAAGAGTGCAGTGTGGACTTCTAGAGAGGAGAGTAATTTTGTAGGGAGGCATACTATCATCCGACAGAGCATTGCTCCGAAGGAGCAATGCTCCGAGGTGCGCTGCGGGTCGGGAGAGGGTTGCGGTTAGGTTTAGGTGTCTGCCCCGGGGGAGGTTAGGGTTAGGGTGAGGGAGGAGGTAGGTTGTCGTTCGGACCAATGCTCCGTCGGATGAAAGTACTGCACTCAATTTTGTAATCACTGTGCAAGGTTACTGGGCCCATATATTTTTGGGGAATATGGATTTGACTATGGAATCGTTGTCGAATAATTTTGTCAACAGCCCTACCGCAGGCCAGTGTCTATGGTTTTAGCACCACTTAACTCTCAACGTGCATTTGTCGACTTTGGGCGATTAATTTTTTCAGAAGCCTTCACCACCAAAGTGTTTTTGGTTTGTACACTAGATGGCGGTCTTTCCTATGATTCGCCGTTTCAGTCTCCTTGAAACAAGGAAACATGAAATCACGTGTTCGCAAAAGCACCTCTCCCATCCACTCCCACTTTAGAGGATTTAATGAAACGCCTCTACTGTATCTCCCTTCTTGTATCGTTCAACTTCCTCGTCCACCACCATTGCATTGTTGGACCATAACACAGGAACGCGTGCAATTTGACAAGTGTCCTCAGACGAGCCCTCCATCGTCACTTCCAGTCATCCCGGTTCTCCATACATCTGGCCAGTTCGTTGGTAGCCGACTTTGCGCTCCTGCGTCTTTCTTGAGTAAATCCACATATGAACGCACAGCGAAATGCTCTGTAATTATCAACGGTCAGGGGTGTGATTGTAGTGGAGATAAATATTCTGTGTCTACTTGACAGGTAAGGAAATACAATTTATTATTTATGAGCTGGCAGTAAATGAGTTGAAGGCTTTATGCACTGTAACCCTACAGTACTATGATGTCTGTTCTTACTGATACATTCTGATCATGTCCTGCAGTGACTTCCTCAGTCACCTGAGGACGCGCTGCTCTTCTGTTTGCCCTTACATATTGTATAACAACAATGGTCATAGAATGTGACTGTGAGCTTTCAACCAAACTTTCTATATTTACTGATCTTTCACATGAATAGAAATATGCCTATACTGTAGCTATACAGTACTGTTCCTATAGACGCTAGGCAGCTGAGCAGTCTCTGTGACTGAAATCTCCTGCCATCCTTGTCCCTAGTATAAAGAAACCTTAAGACCTGACACCTGAGGCCGATTTTACAAATGCCTTCAATAGTTCTCAAGATTTCTCGTGCCAAGGACCCCCAAAATGATATGTATTTGGCCGCGTACCCCACCCCGACCCCCCTCACAAATCTACAGCTGTGCAGATTTTTTTTTTTTTTTAAAGGTATTCTACTCAATATCTGGTTATTGTATTTGTATTTTTGTCCACATACAGTACTCTTGAGGACGATCTGAATACAACAATGTCACTGCCTGCAATGTAAGCAAAGGGAGAGCATGAATAGCGCTGACAGAATTTATTTACGATAGTGTGACCACTATGTCTGTTACGGTAAGTGCATGTGACAAATAAAATCCTTGACAGTAAGTAGGACAGCATCACAGCCCTCGTAAACCATGTATGTCCAAGATCGTTACTTTTCAGTACATGGAAAAGTGTTCCATTGGATTCAGTTCATTTATTATTTACACTGCTCTTCTTTCTTTAAAATTATAACAAATAGCAGATCTAGAAGCTCACAACACCAACCTCACAACCTGTGATTTTGCTACTTTTGTATGGAAACTGTAGTATGACGAAGTAGGGCATTCCTTTACAAAACAAGAAGAAAATAGGTTTTACCAATCCAATAGTGCAGCGGCCGGCCCTAGACTCTGGAACAACCTACCCTTCCATATTCGCTCGATCTGCTACCTCATTAGAGGTTTTTAAGTCCCTATTAAAGACTAATTTCTTCTCTGTGGCCTTTTTGCAATGCCCTATGAAAATGGTATAATTCCTTTAGCTCCTTCTACAGTATATATTTTCATTTTTTCCTTTTATTTATCCTTTTTCCTTTTTTTTATCCTTCATATTTTATTATGCATTTATGTTTCTTGCATGTATTGATCTGTCTTTTTTTCTTTTTTGCTTATCTTTTTAACCTGAACAGCACTTTGGTTGACTATTGGTCGCTGTGATACGTGCTATATAAATAAAGTTGAGTTGAGTGTGTAATTTAAACAAAATCTAGGCCACTGATTGTCGAAGTGTGATCCAGGGACTTTCAGGGTTCCTTTAAGGGGATTCCAAATGGACCCTTCACAGCTCTGTAACACTAAGAGTTATTGGGGTCCCTGAAATTAAAAAAGTTGAGAACCACTCATCTAAGAATAAATAAAACAGTAGTGCAAGTGTGCAACTGAATACCAACTGAAGCATTCAAAATTAATAATTGATTAGCCTACTGCAGTGTTTCCCAACCTTTTTTGTCCCAGGGCACACTTTTCATAGCCTAAAAATATCGGGGCACACCTAGATATACGGTGTGTGTGTATGTATATATATATATATATATATATATAGTAAAACGTCTTTGATACCAAACACATTATACTTTTGACAGAGTAAAACTTCTTTGACCATGACAGCACTCATCAAATAACTTTAAAGAGAAAGAAAAGGGCAGAGACAGTAGTGCTGCCAACGAATATTCCATATTCGAACGAATTTTCGAATCAATTTTTTTATTAATAACTGAATATATAAAATTAAGGTTTACCCACGGTGCCGTGGGTAAACGCTGTGAGCTTGTAGATTAGTTATATTTGCTACGCGACACGCCGACACCGGCATACATTGAAGAATAAATCAGCTGCCTCACACTCTTCCTAAACGCAGACTACGCAGGCTGCGTATGTTCCCCGATTCACAAAAGGCCCCTGCCCGCCCTGCGGCCCTCCGTGCCTCGTTTTGATAAGGCTATGTGTGGTAGGATTGCTCAGTCAAGAAAAGTGTCGGTGAAGTTTTACGGGAGAAGGAAGAATGCATGCGTCGTTAGAGTCTAAGCCTGCAGCTCAGTAGCTATTGCTTTCGGGGAGGGTTAGTGTTACTTTCGGTCAAATCAGGCGGCACACCTGGACACATCAAACGGCACACTAAAGTGCCACGGCACACAGGTTGGGAAACACTGATCTACTGTACGACATCATCATCACATTATCATGAGATAAATTAACGCACGTATACATAACGTGTATGTATACATACCGTACATAACGCATAACGCGCACGTGCGCGCACGCACACGCACACACACGCTCCAGGACGCAAAAAAAGCACCGTGATTATTTCACTTTTTTTATTTTGGTGGTGATGCCTCATTCATTAAAAAAATTAAATTAACGCATCGGTTATGATCGTGCTCAGTGCAATATCATGTGATTCCCCATGGTTCCCCCTCATTTCAATATTGAAGCCACACATGATGAACTTTGTTTTCTCTGTTGATAATGCCAAGCACAATATTCTATGATTCCCAGTGGTCCCCCCTTACTCATTATACATTAATAATAATATTATTATTATTCTATGATTCCCTCTGGTCCCCCCTTACTCATTACACATTGTGTTGCTCCATGTTGTTTCTTTCATTATTGAGGGTATACTGCTGTTTGTTTGTTTGTTTGTATGCATGCACCAAACAAATTAGTCTTGTATGTTCCATACAGTGACAATAAAGCTCTTATCTTATCAGAGTGCATGTTCTTATGATATAAACAGCTGTTAAAAGTAATGCCAATTAATCACAATGTAATCGCCCCCAGTGTGTCTGGATTTTTAGTGATGGAAGAAGTACAATTGGAACCAAATTATGGTCCATCTTGTTCCCTCAGATACATAATTTAATAGTTTCACTGGATTTTACAGTGTTGATTGTGGTCACATGGTTCCCTTTGTCCGTTCACAAATAAACATGAGAAATTGCATCTGAGCCAGTCTTGCATCTTTTATTTTGGAGTGCCGCTTTTTCCATTTAGATGGTTCCCTTTGTAGTTTGTACACTCTCAGAGTTATATACCTGTAAGGGCCCATTTGGACCCCCTGCAGGGCCCTGGACCAGATGTTGAGGAACAGTGATATTATATAAAACCTACGTGTGGATAGTTTACTTCCTGGCCTGCTGGCAGACAGTGTGCACAAGATATGTAGCGCTCCAGTGGTTTGTGAGATTAGCCCAAGCAAACAGACAGACTTACTGTACAGACCCAGAAGAAAAATACCTGGTCCCTTCAGAAGAGACTGCCCAAACAAAATGCTCGAGCACTTGATGGCGTTGCGTCTCCATCTTTTATTATTATTATTATTTTGAAGGGTGACTGAAGTTTCAACGTTTTTCTTTTCTTTATTTTTTTTCCTTCTTTTTACTCTGTTGAGCACCGAGGCCTTCTACCTTTAACTGGCTGAAAGAAGCGTGTTGACTTTTCTTTGAGACTCACAGACCCATTGCTACATGGCTCATCTCCGACTTAGAGCAGTGTTTACCAAACACGGATCCATTTCTATGGGTCGCAGGCCTTTTTCTGTTGCCTACATTTACATTTTCTACATTTACAAGTCCATAAAATAGGGAGAAAAACACTTTTAAGAAATAGAAATAGCAGATCTACAAGTTGCAGGTTATCTCCTCCTCAATTAATTAAATGCCAATTAACTGCCCCCACATGTTTGTGTGTTCTCACTGCTGTTATACTGGCTCACCTTCCAGTGAGGAGCGCCGACCGGGAGGATGTACCCATTCCTCCCATTCAACACTTGCCACTAGTGTTGTGTCGGTCATTCAGTGCGAGCCGGAGCCTGGAGGGCGGGGCTGTGCTCTCCAGCTCCCACAGCACACAGAACAGAGTTGCAGACTAGGAGAAGTGGGTGGTCACTGGTCATACCCATACATTGACCGAAGTGGATATTTCGTTCTTCGTTCAAAGTGCTGTAACAGTATAACTGACCGGGAGAAGGTGGTGATGACTGAACGAAGTGCTGTAAACTAACTGTGAATTGTGTACGAATGACCGACTTGGGTCTGACATTGTCTAGCATTGGAAACCCATATACTTTCTATTTCGAGGAAGGAAGTCTAATTTGACTGACTGACTGAATGCCCTGTGGTTGCAACTTGCAACTTGCAAATACAAATACTACTTGCAACGTCATGATGATTAGCGTAGAAACATAAAACAATAAGAGTGACTCGTCATTTAATTATCACCACTATTATGGTGATATTTTCTATATCAATGGAAAATAAACATAGGCTGTCAAAGTTAACGCAAATGCCTTTTAATATTTATAACGCGTGATTAACACAGGTGAAGTTTGAACCTTTGTGCACTCCGTAGTTTGGGGAAGCTGCTGTGTGTTGTGTGTGTGCGAGTACACGCCTGTCACGCCGGTCGCATGCATGCAGCACTGCTTTAAACAACACAAGTTTATCTCCGGATTTTGAGGAAGCAATGTACTGGACTGACGTCGAAGCCACAAGTCAACAAACCCCTGTGAGCCACAAAATGGATATTAAAGACACTATTTCGCAAGTTCAGCTTCAAAGCCCTGCCATGTGGTCATCTTGAGGGGAAATATATGTTAATGTTAATCTTTTAACAACATTGTTGATGTGGAATAGTTTGTATATGCTTATTAATTTAAATTGTGATAATTGCTATAGCTATTAGAGACAGACAGACAGACAGTGGACGTAAAGAGGAAATTATGCCCGGGTACTAGAAGGCATCATGACTGGGGGTGACTGGGAGAAGTGACTGGTGTTGACATCACGGATCGTCTGACTCTGCCACAACGGAGTTACCCTTAAAAAAAACACATCCATTCAGTTTCATTGTAACTAAGATTTTCGATCATAATTCCAAAAATTTTAATGCCGTATTTACCTATTACGACCACAAATGTTCGATGCTAACTGACAGTGCTACTCTGCTACTACCATATACTGTAGGGAAAAAATTCTACTATACTAGCCCTCCCAGAGAAAATCCCATAGCCTGGAAAGACGATCGGCCTGGCTCAGACTGAAATGAACGGATCTTTTTTGTGAACGACCGAACCGTTCACTGAAATGAACGAAAGTTCCCATTACTAGTTGCCACTGACAGGAGCCGCCCCATCTCATACTATGTGCAGCGACAAATATCACCCTGGCTTACCACCCAGGAGCTAGTGCTGGAGAAAATAGCTATATAAATGCAGTCCATTTACGAGCAATTGTTTTTGTATAGGTTCTGCTAAACCAGAAGCACTGCGGTGGATTGGAGCCCCTATAGACTGCATGATAGTGAATAGGTACTTTATCCCTGATGCGCAACCTGAACACCCTCACTTTGACATTTAGTATATCAGACTTAACCCATTAACATCTGATGCCGATTCTACAAATGCTTCCTAAATCAGTAGTTCTCACACTGTCAATATTTTATGAAAAATGTTCAAAAATAGCAGATGTACAGTACAAGCTTGCAGTGCGGCATGAAGTGAGGTGCTGTGAATTGTAAAATAGAAGGCCTTAGACCCAGAATTGTAGTAGCACAATGTAGTTATCTATTTTTTTAACAGAGAAGATTGTGTTATGCCTGTATTTAATAATTTAGACAAGGTGCTGGACATCAAGGCATCAATGCGATGATCAACACACACACACACACACACACACACACACACACACACACACACACACACACACACACACACACACACACACACACACACACACACACACACACACACACACACACACACACACACACACACACACACAGCTGTTTCTGATCTCTTAGTTCCTTGACCTGCTAGTGCCAGTGACAGATGACGCAGTACCTCACCCCATTAAGACACCCACACTATTTATTCTTTAACAGCTTGCGTTGCATTTAGCCTTTACTTAACCTGGTAGTTATATTCACATTAACAACCGTTTCTCAGACAGACAAGGCCGCGAAAGCCACATTAAACATCAAACGCGCATTAACCCACCCGACCTCAAACCACAATTACAGTCAGGACTTCAACAGAAGGGGATGCACACGCCATCAAAATTCACTGCACGGCGGCCGAGCCACTCGACAAAGACACAACTCTGCAATGCACAGCTTTCAAAAATTAAAGTAATCATTCTTACATTAAGCAAAGCCAAGTTATTATTTTTCTTTTTTTTTTTAGAGATGCACAGTTTTCAGCCAAAATAAGGACACATCAACTTTTCAGCAGCTTAATGGGACGTGACAGCAGAAAAAACTCCAGCTTTAAGCTAAACTTCTCTCCTGGCTTCTGGCTGGCAAACAAGCTGTCACACAGCACAGAGCAGGTTGAGGTCAATGCAATGGAATACTCCACTATCTGCAGTGTTCACGGCCCGCCACTTCTTAAATTGGCCCGCCGCAGCTTAATTCTTATGATCATTTTTTATCATAAGGTTTTTTTTAGCTGGAATATGTTTTGAATATGGAATATGCTATAGATTTTCTAAGCCAATTTCAACACGGACTGTGCTATTCATTAGTAGGATGCATGCAATGTAGTGAATAGACGGCGCATATGATCACGCACACACACACACACACACACACACACACACACACACACACACACGCATTCATAGTTAGAGTAGAACGCTATAGTGGGCAATGTAAAGTAACGTTAGATTGAAAATTGTGCATTAATACCATCGTTTTGTGTCTGTGATTATTATCAAAGTATCCGTTCAGGCAACGACAACGTTTTAAAGGAATCAGTACTAGACTGGTGGTGACACACTGGGACCACGTTTCTTTTTGGAGTGGAAGGCTACCGGAAATCATTAATTCAGGGCATATTACATTCAAAAGCACAATACACCTCAATTAAATGTGACCCTGTCAGCACACCTGGCGACCTACTGGTTAAGACACACTGCACTCAGGCCCCCTGCCAGGCGAATGGAGGCGATGAGCAGCACATTTTAAGTGGCTCTGGGTGTCAGACGGCTCGTTAAGCCCTGCAACCCGCTGTCACTCCACCGTGACATCGTTAAGGCTCCGTGATAGCAGAGCGGAGGACAGGGGCAGACACAGCTCTGCTGTTGGATGTGGAATGGAAACAGAGACTATTACCATGTCTGGGAACTGCATGCCTTGCGCAGAACTTCCCAAAGTTTTTCAGCTTGGGAGCCCAAAAGAGAAATTTTGTAAAAAGAAAAAAATAATAATATATATATATATATATATATATATATATATATATATATATATATATATATTAATTGGGATAACACCGTACAGTGCGTACACATTCATAAACTACGACTAAAGAACACAGCAAACCATGAATTATATTAATATTAAATGAATTTATTTAATTATGAACATAAATCACAGCTTTTCAAAGCCACCAAAACCTCTTCATATACCTTCATACCTTCCACCTGAATGTTTTTTCCTCTTTTGCAGTATTCCTTCCACCTAAACAGTTTTTCCTCCTTTCTTTCTTTCTTTCTTTCTTTCTTTCTTTCTTTCTTTCTTTCTTTCACCAGCTTTTTTGTGCGTTTGTGAGGTCTGGCCTTCTTAAATTATTTGACAATTTGGCCAACTTTTGACCTTTTTTATGGTATAGTAGTTTGTTGATTACTTTTGATGCAGTAAAGGTTTGCAAAGTCCTTAAACTGTTGGGACCCCTCACAGGTTAAGAACCACTACAATTTTCCTCATAGACTTTTTAAAAAGTATTTATTTGAAGACGAGTTGTGACAAATCATGACAATAAACACAATGTTTTGGGCCAATCAAATATTTTGTAAGAAGAAAAACAAAACAAAAAGTGTTGTAACCTGCCTTTTGCTTCTTCTTTCTAATTATTTGATGGGCCCAAAACATTGTGTTTATTGTCATGATTTGTCACAACTCCAGTTGGCTTTGTCTGCAGCGTAAACGTATTTAAATAAATATTTTTTGAAAAGTCTATGAGGAAAATGAACAGGGAATTATTTTCCGGGTCTGGAAAGGGGGCGGGACTGCGACGCTCTATATATGCTATTAGAGTTCTCAAACTCTGCCCGAACCCGACCAGGCCCGACCCGACGGGCCTAAAATGTAGGCATCAGTAGGGCCAGGCCTCGGGCTCCATGAAAAAAAGTATATACTGTATATATTGCATTTTTTTTATAATAATATAAATAATAGTTCTGTTCTGTCTTATTATGAAGATGGTGCTGACTGGCGTTTCACTTTTACTCCGTGTAGAGTTCTCAAATTCTGCCCAAACCAATCCGATGGTTTAGGGCCGGGTCCACAGTACACATCCTATCAAATAAAACCGCAGGGTACCTGTGACGTGTGGGGACGGCTTAAGGTCTTTTTTTTATCCATATAAAGCGAGATAGCTAAAATCTATTTTTTGACAGTGGCCGTTGGTAGTCAAAGCCTTGCTCCGCCCCTCCCGGAAACTGTTCAGCCATTCACTTCCTAGTTTACGGCCGACAAACTTCCTTATTTTCTCTGAATCTATGCTGCCTCCGTGCAGATTGATCGTAATGTGGATGCTCTGTGTGTGTGTGTGTGAGTGAGTGAGTGAGTGAGTGAGTGAGTGAGTGAGTGAGTGAGTGAGTGAGTGAGTGAGTGAGTGAGTGAGTGAGTGAGTGAGTGAGTGTGTGTGCGTGTGCGTGTGCGCGTGCGTGCGCGTGCGCGTGCGTGTGTGAGAGAGAGAGAGAGAGAGAGAGAGAGAGAGAGGATGAAGATACAGATAATGTGAGAGATAACCAAAGCGAAAGAGAAACAGATCATAGGCACGAAAACACACTGTCAAAGAACCAAGAGTTAACCCATTTAGGACTGAGGCCGATTTTTGCTATATTGTAGATGGCAACAAGAACCCCAAAAGTAAAGTGCATTCACTCAAGTACTGTACTTAAGTAGAATCTTACAGTAGTTTTACTTTAATTGAGTTTTTTCTTGCTTTTTCTTCAATACCACACACACACACACACACACATACACACACACACACGCACACACACACACACACAGTGATGAAGCAACACAGACAGTAATGAGATGCGTGTTAAAAGGTCGCAGCCTCCATTAGCATAAGGAGTCATTTACCATGCTGAAACATATTAGTCACTCCATTAAACCCACTAACACATCATTCACTGACCAAACACACACACACACACACACAAACACACACACACACACACACACACACACACACACACACACACACACACACACACACACACACACACACACGCTTTAATACACATGGATAAAGAAAAGACCATTATTGGTTAAATTATTATTTTTATTCTAGTTTACATAAATGGTGTAGCCTACTGGCTAACTTTCAAATGCATCTTGCTGTTCTGTCTCTCTGACACTGTCTCCCTCTCAGCGTTCTCCTACTGTATGCTATTGCTCTCTCTGCCTTCTACTGTCTGTCTCTCTGACGCAGAAAATGTCTAAATTGTCACCTCTAGTGTGTATATACACGTGTTTATATGCAGTATATATATATATATATATATATATATATATATATATATATATATATATATATATATATATGATTATTCCATCTCATGTATATCATGCTGATGAAAAGGACAATACGATATAAATAAAAATGGATTGATCGACTTATGACAGCATTGCATATTGCACATATTGCACATGCGATTTAATTGTACTCTTTCACATGCACACACATACACACACACACACACACATAAATCTCGACCTGACCTGACTCTATCCTCAGAGTAAGCCGTCATACACAGTAGGCTACGTAAAGCTGCAGGTGTAGCGTAGTGCATATTGCGTAGTGGTTGATTTGTGATGTTGTTTATGAATGCAAGGTGGTGCAGGGGAGAGAGAGCACTGCTATAAATGAAACTATAACTCACTGCTGTTGCCTGTGTCATCGCACTGTCTGAGATAGACTAGACTGTACCACCACACCACACCACACCACGCCACGCCACACCACACACTACACTACACTACACTACTCTCCAGAATACTACAGTACAGTACAGAATACTACACTACTCTACAGAATACTACACTACACTACAGTACAGTATGGTACAGTACACCGCAGCATATCATCTCTGTCGGATGGAAACCTAGCTTGTACAGTAGGTCTATTCTTTAAAAGAAATACTGTGCCTTATTTAGTACTAATGTTTTTATTTATTTTATTTTAGTTCATCAAAAAAGGTGTGAACCGTAATCAATTTATATTAAAAAAGGCTTCAAAAGGTGATATGGGCGGCATTAGGCGCAGAGGGCGTTTGGACCAGAAGGCGTCAAAAGGCGATGATCTGCGGTAAAGTTAACCACTGCACCACCCGAGCACCGCATGTCTGAATTAATATCAAATATCGAAATAAATATTAAAACGAGCAGCTCATAAACTGTCTGAGATGCACACAAAAGCCAGATGACCGCTGCACTACACTACTACCCCAGATGTGTTTAAAAAGTGAAATACCCATTTAAGTACTTTCTTCCACCACTGACAGAAGTATGGCTCACATACTGTATGTGTTCTGCTGAGGTTAATTGTGTTCCACTGTGCCTCTGTTCTCTGAAAACACTTACGCTGCTTTGATCGTGTCACCTGATCTCAGTCAACACAGGACAACAATTCTCTGTGTGAATGCTTTTACACACCAGAAAAAGATGTATTGTTGTTATTATTTTATATTAAATGCAAGGAAGCGCTCAAGTGTGTGTGTGTGTGTGTGTGTGTGTGTGTGTGTGTGTGCGTGCGTGCGTGCGTGCGTGCGTGCGTGCGTGCGTGCGTGCGTGCGTGCGTGCGTGCGTGCGTGCGTGCTAAATAGATTTATTGAAGTGTACGTGATGTATTGGGTATTCCGCTGACCGCTGCACAAATCACACCTCCTCAAGAGAGAACAGAGACAATACACTAAAGAAAGACTGACACTCCATTCATTCAACCACTCTACAGCTCTGATAGCTGGTAGACACTAGACATACAGACATCTCTCTCTCTCTCTCTCTCTCTCTCTCTCTCCTTGCAGAAATTAAACAAAATACCAAAAAATTAAATACAAAGAGTAATAGTAGGGGAGAGCCGCCACGATTGTAACGCTTCACGGTTGTAACATGGACGTTATCTCTTGATTGGTCAACGCCACCATGACGCCATCGCGTCAGTATGTGTACAGCAACGTACTCTACGTGCCCAGGAAGTTTGAAGTGTTTACCTTTATCCTATGGGGAGTTATTGGCGAAAAACTGACTTTTTTCAAAAGGCGTATAATTTTACACCTGGAGTATATGTGTGCTACAATTTTTTTCTTTGATGTTGGTGAATAAAAATCCACATGGATGTCTTCATGCTTATGTTCTTCATTAGTTTGCATCGTGTTTAGACGGAATTCACGTTCATTCTGGTCTGTAAGCAACGGCAAAGAACAACTTGCAAAAGTGGGCCATTTGTAACATGTTACAAATGGTCCGCTTTCCATTAAATACCATTATATGTAATATTTACATATTTGACATATTGGCCAATATTATATGTTCTAAAATTGTATTGTATTGTGTAGTGTATTCTAAAATTAGTTTAGGGTTGTATAACATTGTACAACTCAATAAATCAAACGTTTGTTTAATCAATGTATTTCCCCACTGAACTGACCAAAAAAGAAAAAAAAGCCCAAACTGGTACACACGATACTATTTAATATTTCCCTTATTTTTGATACATTTTCTTATCACATCCATGGTATGAAAACAATGCTAAGGAGTTGCTTTAATGAAATATAATTGCTTTAAGCTGAAAACGATATGTTTAATGGTGTTTTTTAGCGTTGTTACATTTATCATGCATGTCGTTACAATTAATCCGATATGCGCAGCAAATGTAACACTGAAACAGCGTCCACGTTCGGTTTAATAACTCCCGATCTGTTTTATCAAAAAAATAACTTGAAGTGGTTTATGGTAGCAGACATGTGTAGGTCCGTTGCCTGAAAATATTACATGTGTAGATAAACGGATCTCTGAGTAAAAAAATGAAACGTGCAAAATGTTACATCCTTGGCGGCTCTCCCACTGCATATGATAATTTCACATGTGACTTGAGGTGACACAGTGTTGTGTGCGGGCCTACCTGTAAATATTATATTGGAGATAAAGGAAGGCCAGGGAGAGAGGCAGTGAATTGACATAAAGATATAATAGAAAGAGGGCTGTAGGGAGGGAGTGAAAAGTGAAGAAGAAAGGCAAAAAGCAGCGAGAATACACTTATTTGTTTTATTGAGGAGTCGGCATATTGTCAGTATTGCTGAGAACAGCAGCAGCTGTGCTAAGCTCACACTCCACGCTGATAATATGATTCTGTTTTGATATCCCAGAGGACACTCCCATGCACAAAAATAAAACAACCTGAGCACAGTGATGAATCCAATGAATCCATCACTGAAGCTGAAGCCAATGCAGACATTCTGGATGTGTACTGCAAGTGGGTCCCCAAATAATTGGCAAAAGGCTATGATTTGAATGATGATATAAGCATTCAATATTAAAGTCAATTAATGTCACGGTATTCTTTAGAACTATGTTTGGGTGGGCCCTGATCCAGAAAAGGCTGAGAACCACTGTGTTCTACAGTGAACTGGAAATGCTTAAGTTATATTTAACTGATAAATGTTCTATATGGAACTCTCACACCTAGACAGAGTGCCAACTTTTCTATTGTATTGTCTCTGACTGTTTTCTGCCACCTGTAGTGGTTCAATATGGATGCATTCACTGAGTTTAGAGGCATTGTGGATGCTATAGCACAGACCCAAACCTACGACGAAGAGATTGAGAAGATTCGTTTTAATCAAAAGATGGAAACACCTTTCACTGAAGGCAACAAACCTGCAGCTTCATGACTGCACCACCCTGAGCGATTATCTAAGGGCCGATTCATACTCCTATTTTAGAGCCGAATAAAAGTCCGTTCGGCTCTGTAGAGCCTACAATGTGACGTCATTTGAGGTCCGGGGGGGGGGGGGGGGGGGGGGGGGCGGGTACCGTCCTAAAGTCGGCTCTTCGGTGCTATTGAAAATGACGAGCCGAAATCATTTCGGCACTACAGCGCCGAAACAGCGGTAAAATAGGAGTATGAATCGGCCCTAAGACTGCACCACCCTGAGCGATCTAAGAGCAAGACCAATCCGACCTAAGACTCCAGAGGTACCGTC